>NC_088243.1:13904443-14096943 GCF_036934945.1 Oncorhynchus masou masou | reverse complement strand
GGAGCCAAATGCACATGTTTAAATGGCTTGTTGGAATATATGAAATATCAATTCAATGAATAGTTTCTCAGTTTTTCATATGGGTGAGGAAAAGCAGACATACACACACACACTCTCGGGTTCCTTCTCCAGGTGATATTGGTCTAATGTATACTCTGATAAATGTCAGCTGCTTTCCTTCCTCAGGAAAAAAGGCCTTGTTTAGCACATTAGAAATGCCTCATTACATTCTCTGATGCATGTGCATATCTGAACACACACACACACACACCCACACGCACACACGCACGCACGCACGCACACACCCACACGCACGCACGCACGCAAGCACACACACACACACTCTCTATCTCTGTATGGACTGGTTGTCCAGCTCAGTTCCTTTGATCTTCAGTCCTCCCTGGGCAACTGTGGTGGTTAAGGGATCCTACACACGCACACACAGTTGCCATGAGAGGCAGCTGGTCTATTCCTGCCGCACACCATGCAGAGTCCAGGTGGTGGGAGATGGTAAACACATGCTCCAGACACAACCATGAGACAGACCTACTGGAACTGGATCATCCTGATATCATCGGGGAGTAGCACATCAGACCATCCAGGACCAACATAGACATATAGCACATCAGACCATTCAGGACCAAGACAGACACATAGCACATCAGACCATTCAGGACCAACACAGGCACATAGCACATCAGACCATCCAGGACCAAGACAGACACATAGCACATCAGACCATTCAGGACCAAGACAGACACATAGCACATCAGACCATTCAGGACCAAGACAGACACATAGCACATCAGACCATCCAGGACCAACATAGACACATAGCACATCAGACCATCCAGGACCAACATAGACATATAGCACATCAGACCATTCAGGACCAAGACAGACACATAGCACATCAGACCATTCAGGACCAACACAGGCACATAGCACATCAGACCATCCAGGACCAAGACAGACACATAGCACATCAGACCATTCAGGACCAAGACAGACACATAGCACATCAGACCATTCAGGACCAAGACAGACACATAGCACATCAGACCATCCAGGACCAACATAGACATATAGCACATCAGACCATCCAGGACCAACACAGACATATAGCACATCAGACCATCCAGGACCAACATAGACATATAGCACATCAGACCATCCAGGACCAACATAGACACATAGCACATCAGACCATTCAGGACCAAGACAGACACATAGCACATCAGACCATCCAGGACCAAGACAGACACATAGCACATCAGACCATCCAGGACCAAGACAGGCACATAGCACATCAGACCATTCAGGACCAACATAGACACATAGCACATCAGACCATCCAGGACCAACATAGACACATAGCACATCAGACCATTCAGGACCAAGACAGACACATAGCACATCAGACCATCCAGGACCAAGACAGGCACATAGCACATCAGACCATCCAGGACCAACACAGGCACATAGCACATCAGACCATCCAGGTCCGATATTTACCTATGTCCGTTCTGGATCGTCTTGTGTCCTGAATTGTCTACACATATCTCACACAGCACACAAGGTGATCCAGGACCTACACAGCACACAAGGTGATCCAGGATGGTCCAGACATGAGTCTGATTATGGTCCAGACATGAGTCTGATTATGGTCCAGGTATGAGTCTGATTATGGTCCAGGTATGAGTCTGATTATGGTCCAGGTATGAGTCTGATTATGGTCCAGACATGAGTCTGATTATGGTCCAGACATGAGTCTGATTATGGTCCAGACATGAGTCTGATTATGGTCCAGGTATGAGTCTGATTATGGTCCAGGTATGAGTCTGATTATGGTCCAGACATGAGTCTGATTATGGTCCAGACATGAGTCTGATTATGGTCCAGACATGAGTCTGATTATGGTCCAGACATGAGTCTGATTATGGTCCAGGTATGAGTCTGATTATGGTCCAGGTATGAGTCTGATTATGGTCCAGGTATGAGTCTGATTATGGTCCAGACATGAGTCTGATTATGGTCCAGGTATGAGTCTGATTATGGTCCAGACATGAGTCTGATTATGGTCCAGGTATGAGTCTGATTATGGTCCAGGTATGAGTCTTATTATGGTCCAGGTATGCGTCTGATTATGGTCCAGGTATGAGTCTGATTATGGTCCAGACATGAGTCTGATTATGGTCCAGACATGCGTCTGATTATGGTCCAGACATGAGTCTTATTATGGTCCAGGTATGAGTCTGATTATGGTCCAGGTATGAGTCTGATTATGGTCCAGGTATGAGTCTGATTATGGTCCAGACATGAGTCTGATTATGTTCCAGATATGAGTCTGATTATGGTCCAGGTATGAGTCTGATTATGGTCCAGACATGAGTCTTATTATGGTCCAGGTATGAGTCTGATTATGGTCCAGGTATGAGTCTGATTATGGTCCAGGTATGAGTCTGATTATGGTCCAGACATGAGTCTGATTATGTTCCAGACATGAGTCTGATTATGGTCCAGGTATGAGTCTGATTATGGTCCAGACATGAGTCTGATTATGTTCCAGATATGAGTCTGATTATGGTCCAGACATGCGTCGGATTATGGTCCAGGTATGAGTCTGATTATGGTCCAGGTATGAGTCCACCGATCCCCTTCTTCCTCTTGCCAGGTTGGTTTGATCCATCCTCTCATCCATCCTCTCAATCATTCTCCCTTGGCTGAGTGTTCTCTCTCTGACACGTCCACTCATTACCCCCATCCCCCTCAGGTTAACGACAGTCAGGATAATGATACACCCATTGGCATTTATGGAAATAGATTGAGAGTAATACTCAGAATTGAATCCCTTAAATTCCCTGGGCCATTTTGCATAACGCTGATTCCATAATCTTTGTCTGGTGATTAATCAGATGAAGGATCGTTGTCTGGCGTGTCCCCCAAATGGCACCCCATTCCCTATACAGTGCACTAGTTTTGCCCAAATCACTATGGGCTCTGGTCAAATGAAGTGCACTATATGGGGAATAGGGTGCCATTTGGGACACACTTCTGTTGCTTATTCAGATATAGCAAGAGTGATGGGGTCGGCTATAAAACATGACGGATGATATGGTCCGGTTGGGCTCCTGTTTCAAAAAGACTAACTTTCAACCCTGTTGCCACTGCTCTGGCTGATCTTCATCTGAAGACTTCACTGAGCTTTGGGCGTGATTAGTGGGCTTAGCTAGATCTAATAGTGGGAGAGGGAGAGATGGAGAGAAGATGGGTGAGAGAGAAAAAGAGAGAGAATTGGGGTGAGAAAGAGAGACAGAGAGAGAGAGAGAAGAGGGGTGGGGTGGGAGAGAGAGAGGTAGAGAGAGGTAGAGAGAGAGAGAAAGAAATGGAGAGAGAGAGAGAGGGGTCCAGAGATGAAGAGAAAAGAGATTGTGGTTGAGTCAGAGATAAAATGACCGTGATAACAACTTTTAATATGCCAACATGCGTTGAAAGAGCAGAAAGACAGATGAGGACAAATAGAAAGAGAGGAAAAAGGTAGAGAAGCAGGATATAAGACAGACAGAGATGAACTGAGCTAAAGAAAGTGGTTAAGAATGTGAGTAAGGATTCTAGCTTGAGAAGAAAAGAAAATGACAGACAAGGGAGAGATAAGCTACAAGCCAGACCAGACTAGTCTCGATCTCCAAAATGAATTAATCTGTAATATTTTATAATTATATATATATACAGTACCAGTTCAAAGTTTGGACACACTCATTCAAAGGTTTTTCTTTATGTTTACTATTTTCTACATAGTAGAATAACAGTGAAGACATCAAAACTATGAAATAACACATATGGAATCGTGTAGTAACCAAATAGGTTTTAAACAAATGCAAATATATTTTATATTTGAGATTCTTCAAAGTAGCCACCTTTTGCATTGATGACAGCTTTGCACACTCTTGGCATTCTCTCAACAAGCATCATTTGGAATGTTTTTCCAACAGTCTTGAAGGAGTTCCCACATATGCTGAGCACTTGTTGGCTGCTTTTCCTTCACTCTGCGGTCCAACTCATCCCAAACCGTCTCAATAGGTTGAGGTTGGGTGATTTTGGAGGCCAGGTCATCTGATGCAGCACTCCATCACTGTCCTTCTTGGTTGAAAAGCCCTTCCACAGCCTGGAGGTGTGTAAAGGCTATTCCTGTCATTGTCCTGTTGAAAGCGCAAACCAGATGGGTTGGCGTATCGCGGCAGAATACTATGGTAGCAATGCAGGTAAAGCATGCCTTGAATTCTCAATAAATCACAGACAGTGTCACAGCAAAGCACCCCCACACCATTACACCTCCTCCTCCATGCTTCACGGTGGGAATCACACATGTGGAGATCATCCGTTCACCTACTCTGCGTCTCAAAAAGACATGGCGGTTGGAACCAAAAATTTTCACATTTTCACCAGTCTAATGTCCATTGCTCATGTTTCTTGACCCAAGCAAGCCTGTTATTCTTACTGGTGTCTTTTAGTAGTGGTTTCCTTGCAGCAATTCTACCATGAAGGCCTGATTCACACAGTCTGCTCTGAACAGTTGATGTTGAGATGTGTCTGTTACTTGAACTCTGTGAAGCATTTATTTGGGCGGCAATTTCTGAGGCTGGTAACTCTAATGAACTTATACTCTGCCGCAGAGGTAACTCTGGGTCTTCCATTCCTGTGACGGTCCTCATGAGAGCCAGTTTCATCATAGCACTTGATGGTTTTTGCTACTGCACTTGAAGAAACTTTCTCTTTGCTTATTTGAGCTGTTCTTGTCATAATATGGACTTGGTCTTTTACCAAATAGGGCTGTCTTCTGTATACCTACCCTGCTGTCACAACACAACTGATTGGCTCAAACGCATTAAGAAGGAAAGAAATGCCGCAAATTAACTTTAAACAAGGCACACCTGTTAAGTGAAATGCGTTCCAGGTGACTACATCATGAAGCTGGTTGAGAGAATGGTTGGTTGAGAGAATGCCAAAGCTGTCAAAAGAATGTCATCAAAGCTGCCAAAGCTGTCATCAAGGCAAAAGGTGGCTACTTTGAAAAATCTCAAATATATTAGATCTGTTTATCAATTTTTGGGTTACAGCCTGATTCCATATGTGTCATTTCATAGTTTTGATGTCTTCAATATTATTCAACAATGTGATGGCCACTCCAATACCTTGACTTTGTGGTCCTTAAGCCATTTTACACAACTTTGGAAGTATGCTTGGGATCATTGTCCATGTGGAAGGCCCATTTACAACCGTAACATGATGCTGCCACCCCTGTGCTTCACTGTTGGGATGGTGTCCTTCGGCTTGCAAGCCTCCCCCTTTTTCCTCCAAACATAACAATGGCCATAATGGCCAAACAGTTCTATTTGTGTTTCATCAGACTAGAGGACATCTTTGTCACCATGTGCAGTTGCAAACCGTAGTCTGGCTTTTTTATGGCGGTTTTGGAGCAATGGCTTCTTCCTTGCTGAGCAGCCTTTCAGGTTATGTCGATATAGGACTCGTTTTACTGTGGATATAGATACTTTTTAACCTGTTTCCTCCAGCAGCTTCACAAGGTCCTTTGCTGTTGTTCTGGGATCGATTTGCACTTTTTGCACCAAAGTACGTTCATCTCTAGGAGACCGAATGTGTCTCCTTCCTGAGCGGTATGACTGCTGTGTGGTCCCATGGTGTTTATACTTGCATACTATTGTTTGTACAGATTAACATGGTACCTTCAGGCGTTTGGAAATTGCTCCCAAGGATGAAACAGACTAATGGAGGTCTACAATTTTTTCTGAGGTCTTGGCTGATTTCTTTTGATAATCCCATGATGTCAAGCAAAGAGGCACTGAGTTTAAAGGTAGGCCTTGAAATACATCCACAGATACACCTTCAATTGGCTCAAATTATGCCAATTAGCCTATCAGAAGCATCAAAAGCCATGACATCATTTTCTGGAATTTTCCAAGCTGTTTAAAGGCACAAGAGACTCTGGACTGGGAACCGTCGCTGGAAGCTCTGGACTGTGAACCGTCGCCGGAAGCACTGGACTGTGAACCGTCGCCGGAATCTCTGGACTGGGAACCATCGCCGGAAGCTCTGGACTGGGAACCGTCGCCGGAAGCTCTGGACTGGGAACCATCACCGGAAGCTCTGGACTGGGAACCATCGCCGGAAGCTCTGGACTGGGAACCATCGCCGGAAGCTCTGGACTGGGAACCGTCGCCGGAAGCTCTGGACTGGGAACCATCGCCGGAATCTCTGGACTGGGAACCATCGCCGGAAGCTCTGGACTGGGAACCGTCGCCGGAAGCTCTGGACTGGGAACCGTCGCCGGAAGCTCTGGACTGGGAACCATCGCCGGAAGCTCTGGACTGGGAACCGTCGCCGGAAGCTCTAGACTGGGAACCGGGAGCTCTGGACTGGGTGAGGTTAGGAAGATGAGGGGATGAGGTTAGAAGGATGAAGCTAGGAGGATGAGGAGATGAGGTTAGGAGGATGAGGGGATGAGGTTAAGACAATAAGGGGGTGAGGTTAGGAGGATGAGGGGATGAGGTTATGAGGATGAGGGGGTGAGGTTAGGAAGATGAGGGGATGAGGTTAGGAGGATAAGGCTATGAGGATGAGGAGATGAGGTTAGGAGGGTGAGGGAATGAGGGTTGGAGGATGAGGGGATGAGGTTAGGAGGATGAGGGAATGAGGCTAGGAGGATGAGGGAATGAGGTTAAGACAATAAGGGGGTGAGGTTAGGAGGATGAGGGGATGAGGTTATGAGGGGGTGAGGTGAGGAAGATGAGGGGGATGAGGTTAGGAGGATGAGAGGATGAGGTTAAGACAATAAGTGGTGAGGTTAGGAGGATGAGGGGATGAGGGGTGAGGTCAGGAAGATGAGGAGATGAGGTTAGGAGGATGAGGGGATGAGGTTATGAGGATGAGGGGGTGAGGTTAGGAAGATGAGGGGATGAGGTTAGAAGGAAGAGGCTTGGAGGATGTGGGGATGAGGCGAGGGGGATGAGGATGAGAGGTTAAGACAATAAGGGGATGAGGTTATGAGGATGAGGGGGTGAGGTTAGGAAGATGAGGGGATGAGGTTAGGAGGATACGGCTATGAAGTTGAGGAGATGAGGTTAGGATGATGAGGAGATGAGGTTAGAAAGATGAGGGGATGAGTCTAGGAAGATGAGGGGATGAGTCTAGGAAGATGAGGGGATGAGTCTAGGAAGATGAGGGGATGAGTCTAGGAAGATGAGGAGATGAGGTTAGAAGGATGAGGGGATGAGTCTAGGAAGATGAGGGGATGAGTCTAGGAAGATGAGGGGATGAGGGGATGGCTAGAGAGGTGGAGAGCTGGGTATAAAAGTGAGGATGTGTGACATGTGAAGTGATAGGAGTCACGCTGCAATCCCTCTCCTGCCGCCAGTGTAGCTATGCAGCCACTAAATCACTAACAATATGTCATCCTATTTCAACCTCAGACACTAGAATCACTAACACTATGTCATCCTGCTGCAACCTCAGACACTAATTAATGGCCCATTCTGAGAAGAGGAGGAGGAAGAGGAGGGGAGATGAGGACCAGGGCTTAGAGAGAGAACAACAGGAGTGTAATGGTTGTCGTCGGTGGAAGAATGAGAGGACCAAAGCGCAGGGTGGTTAGTGTTCATCTTAATTTAATAAATAATCAAAAACCTGAACACTTCAAATTACAAAACAACAAAAGTGAAAACGGAAACAGTTCTATCTGGTGCAGACATACATAGACTGAAAACAACCATCCACAAACCCCAACAGAAAACAGGCTACCTAAATATGGTTCCCAATCAGAGACAATGACTAACACCTGCCTCTGATTGAGAACCATATCAGGCCAAACAAGAAACCCCACATTGAAATAGAAAAAATAGACTGCCCACCCAACTCACGCCCTGACCACACTAAAACAAAGAAAATACAAAAGAACTATGGTCAGAACGTGACAAGGAGTGATCCAGCCTCAGACACTGATCAAATCAAATCAAATCAAATTTATATATATAGCCCTTCGTATATCAGCTGATATCTCAAAGTGCTGTACAGAAACCCAGCCTAAAACCCCAAACAGCAAGCAATGCAGGTGTAGAAGCACGGTGGCTAGGAAAAACTCCCTAGAAAGGCCAAAACCTAGGAAGAAACCCAGAGAGGAACCAGGCTATGTGGGGTGGCCAGTCCTCTTCTGGCTGTGCCGGGTGGAGATTATAACAGAACATGGCCAAGATGTTCAAATGTTCACACTGATGTCACCAGCTGTGTTGTAATGGGCCTGAGGTGATCTATTATATACCAGTGGAGTGACGGTGGTGATGTCATTGACAGAGATGGTATGGTACTAAGAGATCTAATGATGGCTATTGATGTCACTGACAGAGGTTTCATGTTCCAACTACCAAAATGCCCTAGGTGGTACATGCACTGTACATGAACACTTGAACATAGGAGTCATATTGCTACTACCATGGATATATTGCATCCGCCTCACATAATATGATAGCCTGTAGGGCCTTTAGAAGGAACATCGATCTCAAATTGGAATCAGCCTGGTTGTTCTATTTGCTGTGTGAGATAGCTAGGTGTGTGGGCATACTGCAGACAGAGGGAGCATACCAGCTGCCAGTCTGGCCACATGTCTCATTAACATTGGGTCATAGTCCTCTGAAACACACACAGGGCTATCACCAAGTTTATCACTGACCAAGACAGAGAAAAACAAATGAATCAAGAAGAGAATGAGAAAATAAAGCTGCCAGATTGTCTCTGTTTCTCCCTTCTTTCTGTGAGAGAGAACAGCTCTGTGGTGGTTAATTATCAGAATAATTGAGCAAAGAGACTGTTTAAATGTGAGTTTAAGACACGCTGCTCACTCATCATGTCTCTCTGTGGGGTTTAATTAAAGTAACCTTCTCGTGGCCTCTGGCTTTGCTTTAAAAAATAAGAGAACGGAAGCTAACTTTCTCTGGTAAATACCTATGGGGGGGGGGGAGAGAGTGAGTGCTGGGGGGCGGTTGATGGAGAGAGAGAGATTTCTTCTTTTGATTGGACATTCTGGGACTGTCACTGAAGACCTAATTTGCTTTTGCTTGTTGACATAAAAGAGCAACGATTACCTCTCTCTCACTCTCTTTGGATACACACGTACACAGACAAATTACCACTCACACAAAGGTTCACAGGCTCACCAATAGCCTGTCAAAAGGCAGTTTGACAGTGCAGCTGGTAATGACACGTTCTAAATGTATTTGAATAACACATTGTTCTTATAGTAAACACAAGGAATGGCGCTGGAGGGGATGGCTGCTGTTTTACGTGCTCCTAACCAGCTGTGCTCCAAGTCATAGACTGTTCTCTCTGCTACCGCACGGCAAGCGGTACAGGAGTGCCAAGTCTACAACCAAAAGGCTCCTTAACAGCTTCTACCCCCAAGCCATAAGACATCTAAACAATTAATCAAATGGCCACCGGACTATTACATTGACCCCCCCATTTGTTTTGTACACTGCTGCTACTCACTGTTTATTATCTATGCATAGTCACTTCACCCCTACCTACATGTACAAAAGACCTCAACTAACCTGTACCCTCCACACTGACTCGGTACCGGTACCCCCTGTTTATGGCCTCGTTATTGTTATGTTATTGTGTTACCTTTTAATTTTGTTTTACTTTAGTTTATTTGGTAAATCTTTTTTTAACTCTTTCTTGAACTGCGCTGTTGGTTGAAGGGTTTGTAAGTAAGCATTTCACTGTAAGGTCTACACCTGTTGAATTTGGCGCATGTGACAAATAAAGTTAGATTTATTTTAAACGTGGCTGCAATAATCAAGGAGGTACAATGTGTGTGAGCATCAGTACAACTACTCTGAACAACAAGGCATTTGAGTGGATTGTGGGTACAGACACACAGAGACACAAACAAGTTGAGCCGATCAGTCGATTTCATCTGATTTTATTCAAAGACAATGCCCAGCAACTTCAATATTAGCATTGCTTCATGGTGGACATCATTATCTTCATCAATTGTTTTTTCATTATTTGTTGATAATCATTGTTCGTAATCATTTAAAATGTAGATTTTCCTCACTTTTCGTTCTTCTGTTTTCCTTTAGAATTCAATAATATTAAAAAAGTTTTAAAAAATGACATTAAGAACAGAATATGAGTAAGACGTAGTTAAGTGAGTCCGGACTGGAGTGTACAGTATTCTGCATGTAGTATTCTGTGTGGTGTATTCTGCAAGTACAATATTCTGCATGTACAATATTCTGCAAGTACAATAGTCTGCATGTAGTATTCTGCATGTAGTATTCTGCATATGTTGTATTCTGCATATACAGGATTCTGCATGCAGTATTCTGCATGTACAGTATTCTGCATGTACTGAATTATGCATGTAGTATTCTGCATATGTTGTATTTCGCATGCACAGTATTTTGCATGTAGTATTCTGAATGTAGTATTCTGCATGTAGTATTCTGCATGTAGTATTCCTCATGTACAGAATTCTGCATATGTTGTATCCTGCATGTACAGTATTCTGCATGTACAGTATTCTGCATATACAGTATGTGTATGGCAAGGCCTGAGTCCTTATGGCTCTGACGTCACTTTGACACTCTAACAGAGACACTTGGAGAGAAGACGTACAGAAGCCATTTTCCTTTGTAGGCACCATATTTGGACTCACAACACACACACACACTCATACTCTCGAATGCTCACACAGGAGCATGCTCTCACACACACACACCAACAACAAATATTAAAATATTAAAATCACTTATCCAAAAGCACAATGTGGAGCGGAAAAATTCATAGCAAGTGGAAAAGAAAAGATGCATACATTGGGGTAAATTGAAATGGAGTGAGTGAAGAAAGGAGTGAAAGGAGGAGAGGAAATAGAGGCAGGAAGGAAAGAAGGAAGGAAGAAAACATTTGGCTAGAGGACAGAGACGAGAACAGAGATGAGAACAGAGAAGAGAACAAAGAGAACAGAGAAGAGAACAGAGAAGAGACGAGAACAGAGACGAGAACAGAGAAGAGAACAGAGAAGAGAACAGAGAAGAGAAACAAAGATAACAGTGAAGAGAACAGAGACGAGAACAGAGACGAGAACAGAGACGAGAATAGAGACGAGAACAGAGACGAGAATAGAACAGAGAATAGAACAGAGAATAGAACAGAGAAGAGAACAGAGAAGAGAACAGAGAAGAGAACAGAGAAGAGAATAGAACAGAGAATAGAACAGAGAAGAGAACAGAGAAGAGAATAGAACAGAGAACAGAGAAGAGAACAGCACAGGAGGAGAGAAGAAAGTCAACAGTTTGTTTGTTGGTTCTTGTAGTTCACAATTGGTTCTCTTTATAATTCTTTGTTTCAGTCATCATTCTGAGGTTTCTCAGTTATTTCAATTATTATTTAAATAAAGAGCTGCGATTGGACGATCCCTTCATCATTCCACCGGAGTGTTATCCTTCGTGTATTTCTTCTTGTCGTTCATTCATTCGTTCATTGTTGTCTTATTAACCATCCTGATGGAGGGATCCACTGGAGGGTCCTAGTCCCCGAGGGTCAGGAGGGTGAGGAGTACGTCAGATACCCTGTAGATACTCCTCTGTCACTCACGCACGCACACACATGCAAGCAAGCATGAACACACTCACACACGCAAACCCTTCCACCGACAAACACCACCACTCGTTCAAAGTGCTTTCCTCCTCGTCCCCTCTACCGGGCTGAGGGTCTCTCTCCTCTCATAAGTGAGCAGTGTGCGTCTGTATCTCAGTCCGTCTTCAGTCTGCATCTCAGTCTGTATCTCAGTCTGTGTCTCAGTCTGTGTCTCAGTCTGTATCTCAGTCTGCATCTCAGTCTGCCCCTCAGTCTGCATCCCAGTCTGCATCTCAGTCTGCATCCCAGTCTGCATCTCAGTCTGCAACTCAGTCTGTAACTCAGTCTGCATCTCAGTCTGCATCTCAGTCTGCATCTCAGTCTGCATCTCAGTCTGCATCTCAGTCTGTATCTCAGTCTGTATCTCAGTCTGTATCTCAGTCTGTATCTCAGTCTGTATCTCAGTCTGTATCTCAGTCTGCATCTCAGTCTGTATCTCAGTCTGTATCTAAGTCTGTATCTCAGTCTGCATCTCAGTCTGCATCTCAGTCTGTATCTCAGTCTGTATCTCAGTCTGTATCTCAGTCTGTATCTCAGTCTGTATCTCAGTCTGCATCTCAGTCTGTATCTCAGTCTGCATCTCAGTCTGTATCTCAGTCTGTATCTCAGTCTGTATCTCAGTCTGTATCTCAGTCTGCATCTCAGTCTGTGTCTCAGTCTGCATCTCAGTCTGTATCTCAGTCTGCATCTCAGTCTGTATCTCAGTCTGCATCTCAGTCTGCATCTCAGTCTGCATCTCAGTCTGCATCTCAGTTTGCATCTCAGTCTGCATCTCAGTCTGTATCTCAGTCTGTGTCTCAGTCTACATCTCAGTCTGTATCTCAGTCTGTATCTCAGTCTGTATCTCAGTCTGTATCTCAGTCTGCATCTCAGTTTGCATCTCAGTCTGTATCTCAGTCTGCATCTCAGTCTGTATCTCAGTCTGCATCTCAGTCTGTATCTCAGTCTGCATCTCAGTCTGCATCTCAGTCTGCATCTCAGTCTGCATCTCAGTCTGCATCTCAGTCTGTATCTCAGTCTTCCTCTCAGTTTGCATCTCAGTCTGCATCTCAGTCTGCATCTCAGTCTGCATCCCAGTCTGCATCTCAGTCTGCATCTCAGTCTGCATCTCAGTTTGCATCTCAGTCTGCATCTCAGTTTGCATCTCAGTCTGCATCTCAGTCTGCATCTCAGTCTGCATCTCAGTCTGTATCTCAGTCTGCATCTCAGTCTGTATCTCAGTCTGCATCTCAGTCTGCATCTCAGTCTGTGTCTCAGTCTGCATCTCAGTCTGTATCTCAGTCTGTACCTCAGTCTGTATCTCAGTCTGTATCTCAGTCTGTATCTCAGTCTGTATCTCAGTCTGCATCTCAGTCTGCATCTCAGTCTGTATCTCAGTCCGTCTTCAGTCTGCATCTCAGTCTGCATCTCAGTCTGTATCTCAGTCTGCATCTCAGTCTGTATCTCAGTCTGCATCTCAGTCTGCATCTCAGTCTGTATCTCAGTCCGTCTTCAGTCTGCATCTCAGTCTGTACCTCAGTCTGCATCTCAGTCTGCAGCTCAGTCTGTATCTCAGTCTGTACCTCAGTCTGCATCTCAGTCTGTATCTCAGTCTGTAACTCAGTCTGTATCTCAGTCTGTATCTCAGTCTACATCTCAGTCTGCATCTCAGTCTGCATCTCAGTCTGCATCTCAGTTTGCATCTCAGTCTGTATCTCAGTCTGCATCTCAGTCTGTATCTCAGTCTGCATCTCAGTCTGTAACTCAGTCTGCATCTCAGTCTGTATCTCAGTCTGCATCTCAGTCTGCATCTCAGTCTGCATCTCAGTCTGCATCTCAGTCTGTATCTCAGTTTGCATCTCAGTCTGCATCTCAGTCTGTAACTCAGTCTGTATCTCAGTCTGTAACTCAGTCTGCATCTCAGTCTGCATCTCAGTCTGTATCTCAGTCTGCATCTCAGTCTGTATCTCAGTCTGTATCTCAGTCTGTATCTCAGTCTGCATCTCAGTCTGCATCTCAGTCTGCATCTCAGTCTGCATCTCAGTCTGCATCTCAGTCTGTATCTCAGTCTGCATCTCAGTCTGCATCTCAGTCTGTATCTCAGTCTGCATCTCAGTCTGCATCTCAGTCTGCATCTCAGTCTGTATCTCAGTCTGCATCTCAGTCTGCATCTCAGTCTGCATCTCAGTCTGTAACTCAGTCTGCATCTCAGTCTGTATCTCAGTCTGCATCTCAGTCTGCATCTCAGTCTGCATCTCAGTCTGCATCTCAGTCTGCATCTCAGTCTGTATCTCAGTCTGTTTCTCAGTCGGCGTATCAGTCTGTATCTCAGTCTGCATCTCAGTCTGTATCTCCGGCTGTATCTCAGTCTGCATCTCAGTCTGCATCTCAGTCTGTGTCTCAGTCTGCATCTCAGTCTGTATCCCAGTCTGCATCTCAGTCTGCATCTCAGTCTGTGTCTCAGTCTGCATCTCAGTCTGTATCTCAGTCTGCATCTCAGTCTGCATCTCAGTCTGTATCTCAGTCTGCATCTCAGTCTGCATCCCAGTCTGCATCTCAGTCTGTATCTCCGGCTGTATCTCAGTCTGCATCTCAGTCTGCATCTCAGTCTCTCTCTACTGATTCAGCATCTTGTCTGCCTCGGGGTACGTAGGATACTTGATGGTCTCGATCTTCTCCTTCACCTTGTAGGATGGATAGAGGCCGGTACGGCCCGTCTTGCGGTTGATGCCCTTGGAGTTTCCGTCCCAGTGGTTCCCCGCCACCCCGATCAGGTCGCCGGGCTCCAGGGGGATGTCGTCAGGGCTGCGGGGCTGGTGGGCGTACACGGCTAGCTGGTTGTGGGCGTTCTGGCCACCAAAGTAGTAGATGTCATCCAGGGAGTGGAAGTGAGACGAGGCGTCCGGATGGAGGGTCTGCATGATCTCATATGCCACACGACACACCTGGAGGAACACAACAATCATGACAATTTATAGGTCTGAATACCAGGGAATTCTATCACCTCTGTTATTTATATATTCTGCATGAAAACCTGCAGGACAACATAGGTTATAGTAGGGTCCTTAATGATCCCTGATCAGTGGGAGACAGGAAAAACAGTGGAAGAGAAGGTGAGAGGTTAAAGGTCACCTGTGAGGAGAAGGTGCAGACCAGGAAGTTGGTCTGTGACAGGAAGTGAATGTCCAGGATGACTCCTCTCAGTGAATTCTCAGTGTAGCGGTTATGTAGCCCCGCAGACCACGAGATGGAGTTATCACTGATGAACTCATAGTCTGGGTACCTGAGACACGCACAGACCGAGGCAGTCAGATATCGACTGCCTAAAGTATCATACAGATATCAACGTGAATAAGGCAACGTGAGAGTGTAATTTGTTCCTGTGTCCTTAGTACTTTATCATAACACTAAACTGATATTGACACACATCAAATATAGCTTTCCGTCATACACACAAACATATCCACAATACATGTCCATGTTAGTCATTTAGCAGACGCTCTTATCCAGAGCCACTTCATCTTCAGATAGTTAGCTGAGACAACTTCATAGCTCAGTCATAGTCAGTACATTTATAACATAAGACCTTCCTGCAGACGCACACACACTCCCAGTGGCACACACACACACACACACACACACACACACACACACACACACACACACACACACACACACACACACACACACACACACACACACACACACACACACACACGCACACACTGCCAGTGGCACACACACACACTGCCAGTGACAGACACGCACACACATGCACACACTGCCAGTGCCACACACACACACACACACACACACACACACACACACACACACACACACACACACACACACACACACACACACACACACACACACACACACACACACACACACACACACACACACACACACACAGGCATTCGTACTTAGCCTTGGCCTCCTTTAGTAGTGCGGGGTCGTCGGTGGCCAGGTAGACTCTCTTCTTGTTCACCAGCATGCGTCTCGCCAGATGTTGGAAGTGGTCTTCTACATGAACCATGTACTCCTCTATAGGGTGGAAGGCTGCCTCTGTCCCCACTTTATCTGTCCGTCGCACATGGACCCTACAGGAGAGGACACACAAAGGAGATGGGTCAGTGGACTTGGGTTAGGAGAGTCTGTGTGTGTGTGTGAATCAGAGCGCTCCTCTCCTAAAGTGATGGATGGTAGATAGAGTGGGTTGTGTGGAGAGTGGCTGGAGCATCCCTTCCTCCCTCCCTCTCTCTTTTTCTTCATATCTCTCTGTCTGACTCTCTCCCTCTCTTTACAGGTCTCTCTCTCTCACACACTCAGGAATCACATTGTTAAGAGCAGCGCAGGTCTTTGGAGAGCATCTGCCTATTCAGCCCTTTCAACTGGCCTCTCAGTTCACACCAGTCTATCTACAGGCCCTATAGAGCTCAGGCATCAAAGACTTAGTCCCAATGCTCTTAAATGTCTCCGTCAGTTCAGAATATTGGGATGTAGCCACAGCCTTCTGCACAGTAGGGGTACATGTATTTCCACTCCTTATAGTTTGTTACTTCCTGAGAAGGTCTGAGAAGAGATTCTACTGCTCACTACAGACCACGGAGACAGACAACCCAGCACTTCACAACATTCTACCTCCTCCCTCCCTCCCTCCCTCCCTCCCTCCCTCCCCCTCCCTCCCTCCCTCCCTCCCTCCCTCCCTCCCTCCCTCCCTCCCTCCCTCCCCCTCCCTCCCTCCCTCCCTCCCTCAACATAAAGGGAAAAGAGCTGCTTTAACATTTCAATCGCATCACTCAGTGGAGATAGAGAGAGATGAAGAGTATGTGGTGTGTGTGTGTATGCTTGTGTGTGCAGGTGTTTCCCTTGGGAGAGAGAAGTATATAGAAAGAGAAATAGATAAAGAGAGGGACAAAAAAGAACGGCGTGTACATACAGGGCATTCTGAAAGTATTCAGACCCCTTGACTTTTTCCACATCTTGTTACATTACAGCATTATTCTAAAATGGATTAAATAGTTTTTTCCCCCTCACCAATCTACACTCAATACCCATAATGACAAAGCAAAAACTGTGTTATATACATTTTTGCAAATGTATTAAAAATTCAAAACTGAAATATCACATTAACATAACTATTCAGACCCTTTATTCAGTACTTTGTTGAAGCACCTTTGGCAATGATTACAGCATCGAGACTTCTTGGGTATAACGCTACAAGATTGGTACGCCTATATTTGGGGTTTCTCCCATTCTTCTCTGCAGATCCTTTCAAGCTCTGTCAGGTTGAATGGGGAGTATTGCTGCACAGCTGTTTTCAGGTCTCTCCAGAGATGTTCAATCGGGTTAAAGTCCAGGCTCTGGTTGGCCACTCAAGGACATTCAGAGACTTGCCCTGAAGGCACTCCTGCATTGTCTTGGCTGTGTGCTTAGGGTCGTTGTCCTGTTGGAAGGTGAACCTTCGCCCCAGTCTGAGGTCCTGAGCGCTCTGGAGCAGGTTTTCATTAAGGTGTCTATGTAATTTGCTCCATTCACCTTTCCCTCCATCCTGACTAGTCTCCCAGTCCCTGCCACTGAAAAACATGATGCTGCCACCACCATGCTTCCCTGTAGGGATGGTGCCACCATGCTTCCCTGTAGGGATGGTGTCACCATGCTTCCCTGTAGGGATGGTGCCACCATGCTTCCCTGTAGGGATGGTGCCACCATGCTTCCCCGTAGGGATGGTGCCACCTTGCTTCCCTGTAGGGATGGTGCCACCATGCTTCCCTGTAGGGATGGTGCCACCATGCTTCCCTGTAGGGATGGTGCCACCTTGCTTCCCTGTAGGGATGGTGCCACCATGCTTCCCTGTAGGGATGGCGCCACCATGCTTCCCCGTAGGGATGGTGCCACCTTGCTTCACTGTAGGGATGGTGCCACCATGCTTCCCTGTAGGGATGGTGCCACCATGCTTCCCCGTAGGGATGGTGCCACCTTGCTTCCCTGTAGGGATGGTGCCACCATGCTTCCCTGTAGGGATGGTGCCACCATGCTTCACTGTAGGGATGGTGCCAAGTTTCCTCCAGATGTGATGCTTGGCATTCAGGCCAAATAGTTCAATCTTGGTTTCATCAGACCAGAGAATCTTGTTCCCCATAGTCTGAGAGTCCTTTAGGTGCCTTTTGGCAAACTCCAAGCGGGCTGTCATGTGCCTTTTACTGAGGAGTGGTGTCTGGCCACTCTACCATAAAGGTCTGATTGGTGGAGTGCTGCAGAGATGGTTGTCCTTCTGGAAGTTTCTCCCATCTCCACAGAAGAACTCTGTCAGAGTGACCATCGGCTTCCTTGTCACCTCCCTGATCAAGGCCCTTCTCCCCGATTGCTCAGTTTGGCCTGGCCGCCAGCTCTAGAAAGAGTCTCGATTCCAAACTTTTTCCATTTACAAATGATGGAGGTCACTGTGTTCTTGGGTACTGTGATCTGTGCCTCGACACCATCCTGTCTGAGCTCTACGACCTCATTGCTTGGTCTCTGACATACACTGTCCAATTAATTGAATTTACCACAGGTGGACTCCAATCAAGTTGTAGAAACATCTCAAGGATGATCAATAGAAGCAGGTTGCACCTGAGCTCAATTTCGAGTCTCATAGCAAAGGGTCTGAATACTTATGTAAATAAGCTATTTCATTTTTTTTTTATTTTTTTTACATTTGCAAAAAATTCTCAAAAGCTGTTTTCACTTTGTCATTATGGGGTATTGTGTGTAGATTGATGAGGAAAACAATTAATTTAATCCATTTTAGAAAAAGGCTGTCATGTAACAAAATGTTGAAAAAGGAAAGGGGTCTGAATACTTTCAGAATGCACTGTATTTGTGCTCATGCATGTGTGTGGTAGAGTCCTGCATCGGGTTGGATACCCACGGTTTCCCGTGGGTGAGCCGCAAAAAAAATTAAAACATTCTTTCAATGGGTCGTCTTGCGGTTCAGAACAATTACAATGTGGGTCGGTAACATTTCAAATCAAGATTCAACACTTTTTAACAACCAAGGAGCTTGTTGTGCTGCATTGAGTTGTGAATTGTATTCTGTCAGCGGTGAGGCAGACATAAGGCTACTAGCCACGCACACATTTAGAGTGTAGAGCTGGGAACGGCCTCTAACTGCATCCATGTGGTGCTTATGTTCACTCTCCATACATGAGAATATATGACGCGTTGCCAAGTTTACTTTCCCTGGATAGTCTAGCTCATGCAAAAACGGCTGATGTAGGCCTAGAAATAAAAAGAAAGGCTATGGAAAGGAAATGGGCTACAACATCACCGTGGAAACAGTTCGGAAGGACAACACCGTGGTAGATGGAATCACAGCCGGCACAAAGTACAAGCAGCCTATTTGTTTTTGATTAATCCGTTAATTATCAGTTCATTAGACTATTAAATAAATATATCCCATTTTCTAAGCCTATATTTAGATTCTGGGAATGGTGTATTTAAATTTGAATTAGGCCTAAACTCTTTGATTATCTAAACGATATTGAATGTATCGTTTTGTCAGCTATAGGCTTAATTATGTAAGAAGGCTATTTTTAATGTTTTAATTCATTTTATTCAACCTTTATTTAAGTAGACAAGTCAGTGAAGAACAAATTCTTATTTACAATGATGGACTACCAAAAGGCCTCCTGCGGGGACGGGGCTGGGATTAAAAATACAAATATAGGACAAAACACACATCACGACAAGAGAGACAACACAACACTACATAAAGAGAGACCTAAGACAACAACACCCATCACAACCAGAGAGACAACACAACACTACATAAAGAGAGACCTAAGACAACAACACCCATCACAACAAGAGAGACAACACAGCACTACATAAAGAGAGACCTAAGACAACAACACCCATCACAACCAGAGAGACAACACAACACTACATAAAGAGAGACCTAAGACAACAACACCCATCACAACCAGAGAGACAACACAACACTACATAAAGAGAGACCTAAGACAACAACACCCATCACAACAAGAGAGACAACACAACACTACATAAAGAGAGACCTAAGACAACAACACCCATCACAACAAGAGAGACAACACAACACTACATAAAGAGAGACCTAAGACAACAACACGCATCACAACCAGAGAGACAACACAACACTACATAAAGAGAGACCTAAGACAACAACACCCATCACAACAAGAGAGACAACACAGCACTACATAAAGAGAGACCTAAGACAACAACACCCATCACAACAAGAGAGACAACACAACACTACATAAAGAGAGACCTAAGACAACAACACCCATCACAACAAGAGAGACAACACAACACTACATAAAGAGAGACCTAAGACAACAACACCCATCACAACAAGAGAGACAACACAACACTACATAAAGAGAGACCTAAGACAACGACACCCATCACAACAAGAGAGACAACACAACACTACATAAAGAGAGACCTAAGACAACGACACCCATCACAACAAGAGAGACAACACAACACTACATAAAGAGAGACCTAAGACAACAACACACATCACAACAAGAGAGACAACACAACACTACATAAAGAGAGACCTAAGACAACAACACCCATCACAACAAGAGAGACAACACAACACTACATAAAGAGAGACCTAAGACAACAACATCCATCACAACAAGAGAGACAACACAACACTACATAAAGAGAGACCTAAGACAACAACACCCATCACAACAAGAGAGACAACACAACACTACATAAAGAGAGACCTAAGACAACAACACCCATCACAACAAGAGAGACAACACAACACTACATAAAGAGAGACCTAAGACAACAACACCCATCACAACAAGAGAGACAACACAACACTACATAAAGAGAGACCTAAGACAACAACACCCATCACAACCAGAGAGACAACACAGCACTACATAAAGAGAGACCTAAGACAACAACACCCATCACAACCAGAGAGACAACACAACACTACATAAAGAGAGACCTAAGACAACAACACCCATCACAACAAGAGAGACAACACAGCACTACATAAAGAGAGACCTAAGACAACAACACCCATCACAACAAGAGAGATAACACAACACTACATAAAGAGAGACCTAAGACAACAACACCCATCACAACAAGAGAGACAACACAACACTACATAAAGAGAGACCTAAGACAACAACACCCATCACAACAAGAGAGACAACACAACACTACATAAAGAGAGACCTAAGACAACGACACCCATCACAACAAGAGAGACAACACAACACTACATAAAGAGAGACCTAAGACAACGACACCCATCACAACAAGAGAGACAACACAACACTACATAAAGAGAGACCTAAGACAACAACACACATCACAACAAGAGAGACAACACAACACTACATAAAGAGAGACCTAAGACAACAACACCCATCACAACAAGAGAGACAACACAACACTACATAAAGAGAGACCTAAGACAACAACATCCATCACAACAAGAGAGACAACACAACACTACATAAAGAGAGACCTAAGACAACAACACCCATCACAACAAGAGAGACAACACAACACTACATAAAGAGAGACCTAAGACAACAACACCCATCACAACAAGAGAGACAACACAACACTACATAAAGAGAGACCTAAGACAACAACACCCATCACAACAAGAGAGACAACACAACACTACATAAAGAGAGACCTAAGACAACAACACCCATCACAACAAGAGAGACAACACAACACTACATAAAGAGAGACCTAAGACAACAACACCCATCACAACCAGAGAGACAACACAACACTACATAAAGAGAGACCTAAGACAACAACACCCATCACAACAAGAGAGACAACACAACACTACATAAAGAGAGACCTAAGACAACAACACCCATCACAACCAGAGAGACAACACAGCACTACATAAAGAGAGACCTAAGACAACAACACCCATCACAACCAGAGAGACAACACAACACTACATAAAGAGAGACCTAAGACAACAACACCCATCACAACAAGAGAGACACCACAGCACTACATAAAGAGAGACCTAAGACAACAACACCCATCACAACAAGAGAGACAACACAACACTACATAAAGAGAGACCTAAAACAACAACACCCATCACAACAAGAGAGACAACACAACACTACATAAAGAGAGACCTAAGACAACAACACCCATCACAACAAGAGAGACAACACAACACTACATAAAGAGAGACCTAAGACAACGACACCCATCACAACAAGAGAGACAACACAACACTACATAAAGAGAGACCTAAGACAACAACACCCATCACAACAAGAGAGACAACACAACACTACATAAAGAGAGACCTAAGACAACAACACACATCACAACAAGAGAGACAACACAACACTACATAAAGAGAGACCTAAGACAACAACACCCATCACAACAAGAGAGACAACACAACACTACATAAAGAGAGACCTAAGACAACAACATCCATCACAACAAGAGAGACAACACAACACTACATAAAGAGAGACCTAAGACAACAACACCCATCACAACAAGAGAGACAACACAACACTACATAAGGAGAGACCTAAGACAACAACACCCATCACAACAAGAGAGACAACACAACATTACATAAGGAGAGACCTAAGACAACAACACCCATCACAACAAGCGAGACAACACAACACTACATAAAGAGAGACATAAGACAACAACACCCATCACAACAAGAGAGACAACACAACACTACATAAAGAGAGACCTAAGACAACAACACCCATCACAACAAGAGAGACAACACAACATTACATAAAGAGAGACATAAGACAACAACACCCATCACAACAAGAGAGACAACACAACACTACATAAAGAGAGACCTAAGACAACGACACCCATCACAACAAGAGAGACAACACAACACTACATAAAGAGAGACCTAAGACAACAACACACATCACAACAAGAGAGACAACACAACACTACATAAAGAGAGACCTAAGACAACAACACCCATCACAACAAGAGAGACAACACAACACTACATAAAGAGAGACCTAAGACAACAACACCCATCACAACCAGAGAGACAACACAACACTACATAAAGAGAGACCTAAGACAACAACACCCATCACAACAAGAGAGACAACACAACACTACATAAAGAGAGACCTAAGACAACAACACCCATCACAACCAGAGAGACAACACAGCACTACATAAAGAGAGACCTAAGACAACAACACCCATCACAACCAGAGAGACAACACAACACTACATAAAGAGAGACCTAAGACAACAACACCCATCACAACAAGAGAGACACCACAGCACTACATAAAGAGAGACCTAAGACAACAACACCCATCACAACAAGAGAGACAACACAACACTACATAAAGAGAGACCTAAAACAACAACACCCATCACAACAAGAGAGACAACACAACACTACATAAAGAGAGACCTAAGACAACAACACCCATCACAACAAGAGAGACAACACAACACTACATAAAGAGAGACCTAAGACAACGACACCCATCACAACAAGAGAGACAACACAACACTACATAAAGAGAGACCTAAGACAACGACACCCATCACAACAAGAGAGACAACACAACACTACATAAAGAGAGACCTAAGACAACAACACACATCACAACAAGAGAGACAACACAACACTACATAAAGAGAGACCTAAGACAACAACACCCATCACAACAAGAGAGACAACACAACACTACATAAAGAGAGACCTAAGACAACAACATCCATCACAACAAGAGAGACAACACAACACTACATAAAGAGAGACCTAAGACAACAACACCCATCACAACAAGAGAGACAACACAACACTACATAAGGAGAGACCTAAGACAACAACACCCATCACAACAAGAGAGACAACACAACATTACATAAGGAGAGACCTAAGACAACAACACCCATCACAACAAGCGAGACAACACAACACTACATAAAGAGAGACATAAGACAACAACACCCATCACAACAAGAGAGACAACACAACACTACATAAAGAGAGACCTAAGACAACAACACCCATCACAACAAGAGAGACAACACAACATTACATAAAGAGAGACATAAGACAACAACACCCATCACAACAAGAGAGACAACACAACACTACATAAAGAGAGACCTAAGACAACAACACCCATCACAACAAGAGAGACAACACAACACTACATAAAGAGAGACATAAGACAACAACACCCATCACAACAAGAGACAACACAACACTACATAAAGAGAGACATAAGACAACAACACCCATCACAACAAGAGAGACAACACAACACTACATAAAGAGAGACATAAGACAACAACACCCATCACAACAAGAGAGACAACACAACACTACATAAAGAGAGACATAAGACAACAACACCCATCACAACAAGAGACAACACAACACTACATAAAGAGAGACCTAAGACAACAACACCCATCACAACAAGAGAGACAACACAACACGACATAAAGAGAGACCTAAGACAACAACACCCATCACAACAAGAGACAACACAATACTACATAAAGAGAGACCTAAGACAACAACACCCATCACAACAAGAGAGACAACACAACACTATATAAAGAGAGACCTAAGACAACAACACCCATCACAACAAGAGAGACAACACAACACTATATAAAGAGACACCTAAGACAACAACACCCATCACAACAAAAGAGACAACACAACACTACATAAAGATATACCTAAGACAACAACATAGTATGGAAGCAACACATGACAACATAGCATGGTAGCAACACAACATGACAACAACATGGTAGCAACACAACATGGCAGCAGCACAACACAGTAGCAGCACAAAACAAACAGGGTACAAACATGATTAGGCACAGACAACAGCACAAAAGGCAAGAAGGTAAAGACAACAACAAATGTCTTTAAGAGTGTCCATGATTGAGTCTTTGAAAGAAGAAGGCTATTTTTCATGGCATTGTTTCCTTTCATAATTAATATAGGGAAGGGGAATATTAATAATAGCCTAACAATAATATGAATACTAATAATAGCCTAATAATAATAATACATAATAGTAATAACAGCCTAATAATAATAGTAATAATAATACATAATAGTAATAACAGCCTATTAAAAATAATAATACAAGTAAGAATACTAGTAATAATAATAGCCTAATATTAATAATAGTAATAATAGCCTAATATTAATAGTATTAATAGTAATAATAATAATAGCAATAATAATAATAATAATACTAACCGCAGTAATAATAGTAATATTATTATTATTATTAGTAATAATAATAATAGTAATAATAATGATAACAGTAATAATAATAATACTATAATTATAACAATAGTAATAATAATAATAGTAATAATAATAATAGTAATAATAATAATAATATTAATAGTAATACTAGTAATAATAATAGTAATAATAATAATAATGTAATTATAATACTAGTAATAATAATAGTAATAATAATAATAATGTAATTATAATAATAGTAATAATAATAGTAATAATAGTAATAATAATAATATTAATAATACTAGTAGTAGTAATAATAATAATACTAATAGCGGTAATAATACTAATACTAATAGTGGTAATAATAATAGTAATAATAACAATAGTAGTAATAGTAATAATAATAATATTAATAATACTAATAGCAATAATAATAATAGTAATAATAGTAATAATAATAATAATATTAATAATACTAATAGTAATAATACTACTAATACTAATAGCGGTAATAATAATGATAGTAATAAAAATAATACTAGTAATACTAATAATAATAATACTAGTAATAACAATAGTAATAATAATAATACGAATAGTAATAATAATAGCAATAAAAACAATAATACTAGTAATACTAATAATATTAGTCATAATAATACTAATAGAAGTAATAGGGATAATAATAATAATAATATTAGTCATAATAATACTAATAGAAGTAATAGGGATAATAATAATAATAATAATAATAATAACATAATAATAATAGTATTAGTCATAATAATACTAATAGAAGTAATAGGAATAATAATAATAATAACCTAATAATAATAATAATAATATCCTAATATCCTGGAGTCATAAACACAATTAATCAATAATTTATGTTATATGGCTGCTAACGGATCTGCTTTCGGAACAATTTTATGTGCGTAGACTGGGTTGGTGGGGTTGTGGACAGAAATCTGTCCTGATCTCGGGTATTGGGTGGGGCTGGAATTGATGTGGCCGACGTGGGGCGGGTGCGGCGCCAAAAAACAGATCTGTGTAGCACTCTAGTGTGTTTATTGCATCCACCTACCCTATGATGGGGTGGCTGAAGCCCAGTTTGGCGGTGGTATCCTGGATCTCTTTCTCCAGCCAGGCCTGGGGCCGGATCAGGTACTTGACCAACTGAGACACCCACCACACGGACGGGTCTCCATGGAGCCGGTGGAGGCGCTGGGCCAGGTCCTCTGGGATAGCCAGAGGCAGGTAGGGGGCGGGGGTGGAGACTGTCAACGATGGGTAACTCTACCACCTGGATGTCTCTGTCGTTAGCCTCACCTGGGGGGGAGAGAGGTAGAGAGGGAGAGGGGGGGTAATGAAGAGTGTAAGGGAAGGTAGAGAGGGAACACAGCGGCAGAATACCTGACCACTGTGACTGACCCAAAATTAAGGAAAGCGTTGACTATGTACAGACTCAGTGAGCATAGCATTGCTATTCAGAAAGGCCGCCGTAGGCAGACTTGGCTCTCAAGAGAAGACAGGCTATGTGCTCACTGCCCACAAAATGAGGTGGAAACTGAGCTGCACTTCCTAACCTCCTGCCCAATGTATGACCATATTAGAGAGACATATTTCCCTCAGATTACACAGATCCACAAAGAATTCAAAAACAAATACAATTTTGATAAACTGCCATATCTACTGGGTGAAATTCCACAGAGTGCCATCACAGCAACAAGATTTGTGACCTGTTGCCACGAGAAAAGGGCAACCAGTGAAGAACACACACCATTGTGAATACAACCCATATTTATGCTTATTTATTTTATCTTGTGTCCTTTAACCATTTGTACATTGTTAAAACACTGTATATATAGAATACGACATTTGGAATGTCTTTATTGTTTTGAAACTTATGTATGTGTAATGTTTACTGTTAATTTTTATTGTTTATTTCACTTTATATATTCACTTTATATATTATCTACCTCACTTGCTTTGGCAATGTTAACACATGTTTCCCATGCCAATAAAGCCCTTGAATTGAATTTAATTGAGAGGGGGTGGGGTGGGGAGAGAGAGGGGATGGGGAGACAGAGAGGGGTGGAGTGGGGGAGACAGCGAGAAAGATAGAGAGAGATAGAGAGAGGGAGATACTGTCGGTAGTGATAGAGTAGGACTGAATTGAATTGATATCAATTCTCAACTCCTGAGCCTCCTGCATGGAGGACAGCGGAGTCAATCACCACCTTCCGGAGACACCTGAAACCCCACCTCTTCAAGGAATACCTAGGATAGGATAAAGTAATCCTTCTCACCCCCCCCCTTAAATGATTTAGATGCACTGTTGTAAAGTGGCTGTTCCAATGGATGTCAGAAGGTGAATTCACCAATTTGTAAGTCGCTCTGGATAAGAGCGTCTGCTAAATGACTTAAATGTAAATGTAATGTAAAATGTTTTGATGCATGTAGCAGTAAAGATGCACTGAGAAGCATAGTGAGGTATGAGGAGCATGTCATAACAGCAGAACACAGGGAGAAGAAGTGTTCCACTTCCACACAATGTTGAGATTTACAATATTAACACAATTAAAATAATAATAATCAATATTTTCAACAGGACAACATTAACAACAATAATCAAGGGTAAAATAAGGGTTTCAAATTTGGGGAAATGACACTAATGTCACGCCTTGGTCTTAGTATTTTGTGTTTTCGTTAATTAGTTGGTCAGGCCAGGGTGTGACATGGGTTTATGTTGTTGTATTTCGTAGTGGAGTTTTTTAGTTATTGGGATTGCGGCTGAGTAGGGGTGTTGCATAGGCTTGGTGCCTGAGGCGGTTCTCAATCAGAGTCAGGTGATTCTCGTTGTCTCTGATTGGGAACCGTATTTAGGTAGCCTGGGTTTCACTTTGTATTTCGTGGGTGATTGTTCCTGTCTCTGTGTAGTGTTCACCAGATAGGCTGTAATTAGTTTTCACGTTCCGTTTGTTGTTTTGAATTTATTTAAGTTATTTCATGTATCGCTATCTTCTACATTAAAGACATGAGTAACCACCACGCTGCATTTCGGTCCGACTCTCTTTCAACAAAGAAGAACGCTGTTACAACTAATGGTTTCATATTTTTTACATTTTGTCAGAAAATGCAGCTCTGTCTCAGCTTCTGCTGTGGTTCTATCCATCTCTCCTCTCTCAGTTCAGGTGGCATGGAAACACATGTTTACATTGCCAAAGCAAGTGAAATAGATAATAAATAATACACATTTACAGTAAACATTACACTCACAAAAGTTCCAAAATAATAAACACATTTCAAATGGCATATGTGGAAATAGTTCCAAGTCCAAAAGGGATAATAAATAACCATAAATATAGGTTGTATTTACTATGGTGTTTCTTCTTCACTGGTTTCTCTTTTCTTTTGGCATCAGGTCACAAATCTTTCTGCTGTGAGCCAACAGCATACCACCCTGCATCCCACTGCTGGCTTGCCTCTGAAGTTAAGCAGGGTTGATCCTGGTCAGACTGTCACGTTATGACCTTAGTTCTTTTGTTACGTCTTTGTTTTAGTATGGTCAGGGTGTGAGTTGGGTGGGTTGTCTATGTTAGTTTTTCTATGATTTGATATTTCTGTGTTTGGCCTGGTATGGTTCTCAATCAGAGGCAGCTGTCAATCTTTGTCCCTGAATGAGAACCATATTTAGGTAGCCTGTTTTCTATTGTGTTTCGTGGGTGATTATTTTCTGTTTTCTGTTGTGTGTCTGCACCAGCCAGAGCTGTTTTCGGTCATTCTCTTTGTTATTTTGTTATTTCCGTGTTCATTCGAATAAATATGGACACATACCACGCTGCACCTTGGTCCTCACTTTCTTCCACCAACAACGGCTATTATACAGACCCTGGATAGGAGACCAGATGCTACTGGAAGTGGTGTTGGAAGGCCATTAGGAGGCACCCTTTCCCCTGGTCTATAAAACATATTCTAATCCCCCAGGTTAGTGATGGGGGACATTCCCCTCTGAAGGGTGCTGTCTTGCAGATGAGATGTTAAACAGGTGTCCTGTCTCTCTGTGATCACCAAAGATCCCATGGCACTTATTGTAAAAGTAGGGGTGTTAACCCTGGTGTCCTGGCTACATTCCTGGCCTGCATGGCACCTAATCATCCACAGTTTACAATTGGCTCAATGATCCCCTCTCTCCTGTAACTATTCCCCAGGTTGTTGCTGTAAATGAGAATGTGTCTCAATCAAGTTACCTGGTAAAATGGCACACTGTGGCATTACACTCAATAGATATGAGAGTTTATCAAAATTGCGTTTGTTTTTGAATTCTTTGCGGGTCTGTGTAATCTGAGGGAAATATGTGTCTCTAATATGGTTATACATTTGGCATGAGGTTAGGAAATGCAGCTCAGTTTGAGGGCATTGTGCACACTGAGTCTGTACATAGTCAAAGCTTTCCTTTAGTTTGGGTCAGTCACAGTGGCCAGGTATTGCCTACTATCTGTTCAGGGCCAATCTGTCTAATTGTGTTGCTGTCCTGGGGCTCTGTGGGGTCTGTTTGTGTTTGTGAACAGAGCCCCAGGACCAGCTTGCTTATTGGGACTCTTCTCCAGGTTCATCTCTCTGTAGGTGATAGCTTTTTTATGGAAGGTTTAGGAATCACTCCCTTTTAGTTCGTTGTAGAATTGAACGGCTCTTTTCTGGATTTTGATAATTAGCGGGTATTGGCTAAATTTGTCTCTGCATGCATTATTTGGTGTTTTACATTGTACACGGAGGATATTTTTGCAGAATTCTGCATGCAGAGTCTCAATTTGGTGTTTGTCCCATTTTGTGAATTCTTTGTTGGTGAGCGGACCCCAGACCTCACAACCATAAAAGGCAATGGGTTCTATACTGATTCAAGTATTTTTAGCCAGATCCTAATTGGTATGCCAAATGTTATGTTCCTTTTGATGCTATAGAAGGCCCTTCTTAACTTGTCTCTCATATCTCTCTGACTGTTCACAGCTTTGTGGAAGTTACCTGTGGCCCTGATGTTTAGGCCAAGGTAAGAATAGTTTGTGTGCTCTCGGGCAATGTTTACTAGATGGAATTTGTATTTGTGGTCCTGGCAACTGGACCTTTTTTGGAACACCATTATTTTTGTCTTACTGAGATTTACTGTCAAGGCCCAGGTCTGACAGAAACTGTGCAGAAGATCTAGGTGCTGCTGTAAGCCCTCCTTTGATGGGGACAGAAGCACCAGATCATCAGCAAACAGTAGACATTTGACTCTAGTAGGGTGAGGCCGGGTGCTGCAGACTGTTCTAGTGTCCTCGCCAATTCGTTGATGTATATGTTGAAGAGGGTGGGGCTTAAGCTGCATCCCTGTCCCATCCCAAGGCACTGTGGAAGGAAATGTGTGCTTTTTGCAACATTGTTGTTTGTGTTGATTGGATTTTATAATGTCGTGTGTTTTCCCTCAACACCACTTTCCATCAATTTCTAAAGCAGACCCTCATGCCAAATTGAGTCAAAAGCTTTTTTGAAATCAACAAAGCATTTGTAGACTTTGCCTTTGTTTTGGTTTGTTTGTTTGTCAATTAGTGTGAGCAGGGTGAACACGTGGTCTGTCATTCGGTAATTTGGTAAAAAGTCAATTTGACCTTTGCTCAGTACATTGTTTTCACTGAGGAAATGTACAAGCGTTGGGTTAATGTCAATGCAGAGGATTTTCTCAAGGTTGCTGTTGACGCATATCCCACGGTAGTTACTGGGGTCAATTGTTTTTCCACTTTTGTGGATTGGGGTGATCAGTCTTTAGTTCCAAATATTGGGGAAGATGCCAGAGCTAAGGATAATGTTAAAGAGTTTAAGTATAGCCAATTGGAATTTGTGGTCTGTATATTTTTTCATTTAATTTAGGATACCATCAACATTACAGGCTTTTTTGGGTTGGAGGGTTTGTATTTTGTCCTGAAGTTCATTCAATGTAATTGGAGAATCCAGTGAGTTCTGTTAGTCTTTAATAGTTGATTCTAACATTTGTATTTGATCATGTATATGTTTTTTGCTGTTTGTTCTTTGTTCTTTGTTATAGGGCCAAAAAGATTGGAGAAGTAGATACATACATCATACATACATACATACATACATACATCTCCATATTAGATAGATAACTCTTCGTGTTGTTTGTTTAGTGTTTTCCATTTTCCCGAGAAGTGGTCAGAGGCTATCGATTCCTCAATTACATTGAGCTGATTTCTGACGTATTTCTGCATTGTTTTAGTGAGTCACCATAGTGAAAGTGTAGGCTCAGGTTTTCTGGGTCTTCATGTTTTTGTTTGGACAGGTTTCTGAATTTCTTTCTCAGGTTTTTGCATTCTTCATCAAACCATTTGTCATTGTTTTAAATGTTCTTAGGTTTTCTGCTTGATTTTTTTTGCTTTGATAGGGATGCTGGGAGGTCAAATATACTGTTTAGGTTTTCTACTGCCACGTTTACACCTTCACTATTACATTGAAACATTTTGTCCAGGAAGTAGTCTAAAAGGGATTAAATTGGTTGTTGCCTAATCTGTTTTTTGGTAGGTTTCTCTCTCTCCTCTCCACTGCTCTAGACTAACACTGCTGCTGACTGGTTCTGCCTGTATCCCCTAGGACAGTGGTTCCCAACTTTTTTCGGTTAGTGTACCACCATCTGAATTTTGATCTACCAGTAAAATACCCCCTCATGTGCATTTTACCAATAGGACTATGATCTCATGAGTATTCTAAAGTACCCCCTGTGGATAGGCCAAGTGCCCCCAGGGGTCCTAGTAACCCTGGTTGGGAACCAATGCCCTCGGACATCCTGTTTTCCAGTTCTTATTATTTAAACACCACACAACACTCAAACATACAGTATCTGGACTAACTAGTTTCAGTCTTTATCCATTCAACCATTCTTAAATCAGTCAGATAAATACATCTGTTCTCATTACCTGTACCATTTCCCCACTCGAGAAGCTTCAAAGGACACTGAACAATACAATTACAAACAATCCAAGTAGTTATAGTTACAGTGGGAACAATGAAAGTTCCAACATCCATGGGCGTTGGGTGTACAAGTACAACAGGTGAAAGCAGATAACAGAGTCACACCTGCAGTACTGCTAGTGGTGGAAATCACTATGACTAAGCCTTTTAATGACTCTTCTATATCTAAAGAGTAAATGGCTAAGACTGATTGTACTCCTTGACCCTCCTTCTTTGAGTAGGAGTGCTGACGACACATTCTGACAGAGAGTAATAATTAGCCTCAAGAACAGTTTTACTTCACATTTATCAAGTCAATGAAATATGAATGATGTCATTAGGTGAATTCACCAATTTGTAAGTCGCTCTGGATAAGAGCGTCTGCCAAATGACTTAAATGTAAATGTAAATGAATGAGGTACTTTTACAATGGGACATCCCCACGGAGGGAAGAACGAGTGTGAGGGATGTAGAGAGAGAAGAGAGGGATGGAGAGAAGACAAGAGAATGTCTGCTTTCGTTGTCATAAAAAAGAGGAAATGAAAAGAAGAAATGTCGCTTCGAATGAACTGGAATATTTCACCAAACAAAACCATTAAAGACAGTCAACCTCTGCCTGACCTGACCTGACCCTGAACCTGCCTGCCGTCCTGTACCATTGCCCCACTACTCTGGATTAGCGACCTCTGCCTGACCTGACCCTGAGCCCGCCTGCCATCCTGTACCATTTCCCCACTACTCTGGATTAGCGACCTCTGCCTGACCTGACCCTGATCCCGCCTGCCGTCCTGTACCATTTCCCCACTACTCTGGATTAGCGACCTCTGCCTGACCTGACCCTGAGCCCGCCTGCCGTCCTGTACCATTTCCCCACTACTCTGGATTAGCGACCTCTGCCTGACCTGACCCTGATCCCACCTGCCGTCCTGTACCATTTCCCCACTACTCTGGATTAGCGACCTCTGCCTGACCTGACCCTGAGCCTGCCTGCCGTCCTGTACCTTGGCCCCACTACTCTGGATTAGCGACCTCTGCCTGACCTGACCCTGACCCTGAGCCTGCCTGCCGTCCTGTACCTTGGCCCCACTACTCTGGATTAGCGACCTCTGCCTGACCTGACACTGATCCCGCCTGCCGTCCTGTACCATTTCCCCACTACTCTGGATTAGCGACCTCTGCCTGACCTGACCCTGAGCCCGCCTGCCGTCCTGTACCATTTCCCCACTACTCTGGATTAGCGACCTCTGCCTGACCTGACCCTGATCCCACCTGCCGTCCTGTACCATTTCCCCACTACTCTGGATTAGCGACCTCTGCCTGACCTAACCCTGAGCCTGCCTGCCGTCCTGTACCTTGGCCCCACTACTCTGGATTAGCGACCTCTGCCTGACCTGACCCTGACCCTGAGCCTGCCTGCCGTCCTGTACCTTGGCCCCACTACTCTGGATTAGCGACCTCTGCCTGACCTGACCCAGACCCTGAGCCTGCCTGCCGTCCTGTACCATTTCCCCACTACTCTGGATTAGCGACCTCTGCCTGACCTGACCCTGACCCTGAGCCTGCCTGCCGTCCTGTACCTTTGCCCCACTACTCTGGATTAGCGACCTCTGCCTGACCTGACCCTGAGCCTGAGCCTGCCTGCCGTCCTGTACCATTTCCCCACTACTCTGGATAAGCGACCTCTGCCTGACCTGACCCTGAACCTGCCTGCCATCCTGTACCATTTCCCCACTACTCTGGATTAGCGACTTCTGCCTGACCTGACCCTGAGCCTGCCTGCCATCCTGTACCTTGGCCCCACTACTCTGGATTAGCGACCTCTGCCTTGGAATAAATATTAAAAGGCTTTATAAATGATTATTTAGGAAATTCCCCAGCCTGGATGACATATCTCTGTTGTCACATTTCCACATTGGGACTGGTGTGTCTCTCTCTCAAGCATGAAAGAGAGCAGAGGCAGACTCAAATCAGTACAATGGTCATCATCAATCTCCCTGTACCACAAACAATGAACCAGATGTATAATGTCATTCTGTTACTTGGTACCGTGTGCTCTGTGTGAAGTATGTTACCATGGACACGACCCCCTCATCAAAGGTCACGGTCAACTCACCTGACCAGTGTCCGGTGGTGACCCCGGTGCGGTCGGTGCATGTCTGACTGACTGGGAGGAAGACGGTCTCCCAGCCGCCTGTGGCGTAGCGCCAGTTTTGGGACTCCAGGATGAGGGTACGCTGGGTGCCGTATGCGATCATGAAGCAGTAGACCACATGGTGCAGCTGGCAGCCGTAGCCACAGCCCTTGTTGATGTTACACACCAGCTTCCTGGCCTTGGAGCAGTCCTGGGGGTTCTGGAGGCGAGAAGGGAGGAGAAGGGGAGAGACGAGGTACAGTTGTTACAGTTGTTACAACACAGGGAGACCTGAGGTGCCTTGTTAGCTAAAGTTATGGTGAAGATGAAAGAGTCGAGACACTGTCACACATTTCAGAGCCAAAAGTGTATTTCAGAGTTCCGGATATTCTCTTATAGAGACCATAGAGAGACAGACGGACAGACAGACACATTGTCCCAGAAATAAGGATTTGAGCCCATTGCCTACAATTTAATACTTCAAACCAATGTGTCTGTTTTTTCTGTTCTGCTACTCTAGTCCGTCAGTCCTGCAGGAGGGGAGGGAGTCAGGGAGGGTCTGAAGACAGAATCCATTAACGTGATGTTCTTAACTCATCTCCTGATCCTACTAATCAGGTTGACAACATGTTAACTAAGATCTAGGATTACAGCTCTGAGACTGTAGGGGCTGGGGGGTGTGTGTCTGTCATCATTATATATGCACTACTGGTCAAAAGTTTTAGAACACCTACTCATTCAAGCATTCCAGGTGAAGCTAGTGGAGAGAATGCCAAGAGTGTGCTAAGCTATCATCAAGGCAAATGGTGGCTATTTTGAAGAATCTCAAATATAAAATATATTTTGATTTGTTTAACACTTTTGATGTCTTCACAATTATTCTACAATATAGAAAATAGTACAAATCGCCTCCCTGCGGACCTGGCATCCTTTCACTCCCTCCTCTCTACATTTTCCTCCTCTGTCTCTGCTGCTAAAGCCACTTTCTACCACTCTAAATTCCAAGCATCTGCCTCTAACCCTAGGAAGCTCTTTGCCACCTTCTCCTCCCTCCTGAATCCTCCTCCCCCTCCCCCCCTCCTCCCTCTCTGCAGATGACTTCGTCAACCATTTTGAAAAGAAGGTCGACGACATCCGATCCTCGTTTGCTAAGTCAAACGACACCGCTGGTTCTGCTCACACTGCCCTACCCTGTGCTCTGACCTCTTTCTCCCCTCTCTCTCCAGATGAAATCTCGCTTCTTGTGACGGCCGGCCGCCCAACAACCTGCCCGCTTGACCCTATCCCCTCCTCACTTCTCCAGACCATTTCCGGAGACCTTCTCCCTTACCTCACCTCGCTCATCAACTCATCCCTGACCGCTGGCTACGTCCCTTCCGTCTTCAAAGAGAGCGAGAGTTGCACCCCTTCTGAAAAAACCTACACTCGATCCCTCCGATGTCAACAACTACAGACCAGTATCCCTTCTTTCTTTTCTCTCCAAAACTCTTGAACGTGCCGTCCTTGGCCAGCTCTCCGGCTATCTCTCTCAGAATGACCTTCTTGATCCAAATCAGTCAGGTTTCAAGACTAGTCATTCAACTGAGACTGCTCTTCTCTGTATCACGGAGGCGCTCCGCACTGCTAAAGCTAACTCTCTCTCCTCTGCTCTCATCCTTCTAGACCTATCGGCTGCCTTCGATACTGTGAACCATCAGATCCTCCTCTCCACCCTCTCCGAGTTGGGCATCTCCGGCGCGGCCCACGCTTGGATTGCGTCCTACCTGACAGGTCGCTCCTACCAGGTGGCGTGGCGAGAATCTGTCTCCTCGCCACGCGCTCTCACCACTGGTGTCCCCCAGGGCTCTGTTCTAGGCCCTCTCCTATTCTCGCTATACACCAAGTCACTTGGCTCTGTCATAACCTCACATGGTCTCTCCTATCATTGCTATGCAGACGACACACAATTAATCTTCTCCTTTCCCCCTTCTGATGACCAGGTGGCGAATCGCATCTCTGCATGTCTGGCAGACATATCAGTGTGGATGACGGATCACCACCTCAAGCTGAACCTCGGCAAGACGGAGCTGCTCTTCCTCCCGGGGAAGGACTGCCCGTTCCATGATCTCGCCATCACGGTTGACAACTCCATTGTGTCCTCCTCCCAGAGCGCTAAGAACCTTGGCGTGATCCTGGACAACACCCTGTCGTTCTCAACTAACATCAAGGCGGTGGCCCGTTCCTGTAGGTTCATGCTCTACAACATCTGCAGAGTACGACCCTGCCTCACACAGGAAGCGGCGCAGGTCCTAATCCAGGCACTTGTCATCTCCCGTCTGGATTACTGCAACTCGCTGTTGGCTGGGCTCCCTGCCTGTGCCATTAAACCCCTACAACTCATCCAGAACGCCGCAGCCCGTCTGGTGTTCAACCTTCCCAAGTTCTCTCACGTCACCCCGCTCCTCCGCTCTCTCCACTGGCTTCCAGTTGAAGCTCGCATCCACTACAAGACCATGGTGCTTGCCTACGGAGCTGTGAGGGGAACGGCACCGCAGTACCTCCAGGCTCTGATCAGGCCCTACACCCAAACAAGGGCACTGCGTTCATCCACCTCTGGCCTGCTCGCCTCCCTACCACTGAGGAAGTACAGTTCCTGCTCAGCCCAGTCAAAACTGTTCGCTGCTCTGGCCCCCGAATGGTGGAACAAACTCCCTCACGACGCCAGGACAGCGGAGTCAATCACCACCTTCCGGAGACACCTGAAACCCCACCTCTTTAAGGAATACCTAGGATAGGATAAAGTTATCCTTCTCACCCCCCCCCCTTAAATGATTTAGATGCACTATTGTAAAGTGGCTGTTCCACTGGATGTCATAAGGTGAATTCACCAATTTGTAAGTCGCTCTGGATAAGAGCGTCTGCCAAATGACTTAAATGTAAATGTAAATGTAAGAAAAACCCTGGAATGAGTAGGTGTGTCAAAAACATTTGACTGGTACTGTATGTATCCACACCCCTTTCCTTTGACAGTCCACATTGAGCTCAGGAGCATCCCATTTCCTTTGACAGTCCACATTGAGCTCAGGAGCATCCCATTTCCTTTGACAGTCCACATTGAGCTCAGGAGCATCCCATTTCCTTTGACAGTCCACATTGAGCTCAGCAGCATCCCATTTCCTTTGACAGTCCACATTGAGCTCAGGAGCATCCCCTTTCCTTTGAGAATCCGTCAGATGTCACTACAACTTGATTGGAGCCCACCTGTTGCCAATTCAATTGTTTGGACATGATTTATAAAGAAACACACCTGTATATATAAGGTCAGAGTTGACAGTGCATGTCAGAGAAAACTATACCATAAAGTCAAAGGAACTGTTCTTTGATCTCAGAGATAGAACTGTGATGAGGCATATATCTGGGGAAGGGTATAAAACAATTTCTAGAGTGTTGAACGTTTCCAAGAGCACAGTGGTCTTCAAAAAATCTGGAACTAACCTCCAAGAGCAGGCCGTCCAACCAAACTGAGCAACCGGGCAAGAGGACCTTGGTCAGGGAGATGACCATGAACCCAATGACCACTCTGACAGAACTACAGACTTCCTTGGCTGTCTGTACAGTACTTCACCAATGTGGGTTTATGTGAGAGTGGCCAGATGGAAGCCACGTCTGAGAAAAAGGCACATGGCAGCAGGCCTGGAGATTGCAACAAGAAACGTGAAAGATTCTGAGAGCATAAGGCAAACAATTCTGTGGTCTGTTGAGACAGAAATATAACTCTTTGGCCTGAATGCAAAGCGCTATGTCTGGAGAAAACCAGGCACAGCTTATCACCTGTCTAACACCACCCCTACTGTGAAGCATGGTGGTGGCAGCATCATGCTATGAGGATGCTTTTCAGCAGCAGGGACTGGAATACTGTTACTTGGCCAATCAAGAACATTCACTGTCTTTGTGTTGTAGGTTATTGCTACTGAAAGGTGAATTCCTCTCCCAGTCTCTGGTGTAAAGCAGACTGAAGCACGTTTTCCATTAGGATTTTGCCTTTGCTTAGCTCCATCCTGTTTCTTTTCATCCTGAAAAACTCCCCAGTATTTGCCGATGTCAAGTATACCCATACCATGATACAGCTACCACAATTCCTGAAAATAAGGAGGCAGTTACTCAGTGATGTGTTGTGTTGGATTTGACCTAAACATACAGTAATGCTTTGCACTTATGGCACAAAGATATATTCTTTTGTTGTGTTTTTTTTTGCAGTATTACTTTAGTTCCTTGTTGCATACAAGATGCATGTTTAGGAATATTCTGTATATTTGTATTCTTCTTTTCAACTTGATTTGATTTTGTGTGTGTTTGTGACTGGAGGCGGGTGGGATGGAGTTGGGGTATGGAAAGGTCAACCATCAGTCACTGGCAGCTGATAGGAGATGTATGGTGGGGACTGGGGATCTGTGAGAGAAAGAAAGATAGAAGGAGCGATTGTGTGTGTGTAGAGTATATAAGGGGTAGAGCAGCAGAGGGATCGCCCCCTTCCATTGACTGGTGATGGATAGCTGAGGTAGGAACAGAGAGACAGGCAAGATCACTGCTCCTCCATCACACACAGCCAATATGCTATCTGACCAATCCACCCACACATCAAGTGAATCACTAGCTAGTTAACATTAATAGCACAGAGGGATTCATTATTACTCATTAACAACCTCTACTTTGCTCTCAACATTCCTCATCAATTAGGGCCCTGTGTTTTGGGATATCATGTCACATGACCTAGATTTTAACCTTCATTTTAAGCCTTTTCCAGACATGACAATTACACCAAAAATAAAAGCATTTGTCTGAGGATGGTGGCAGATCATCTGACATAAAAAGAAAAGGGGACAGTTTGATGATCGTCCAAAACGTATCATTAACTAGCCTATACACACACATGCACACACACTCCTACACACGCACACACACACACTCCTGCACACGCACACACACACACTCCTATGCACGAACACAGACGCACACACACTCCCATGCACGCACACATACACACTTTCTATGATATAAAACAGTTTGAGTTGGCACTCTCGTGTTATATACTGAAAAGATAGTTGCATAACCTAGCTAGCTAGCTCAGCTCCTTCACAAGACAGAAAGCAGGTTGAACGGTTCTCAATATGGTTACACTGAGTGATACGTTGTCATGAAGCCTGGCAACAACAACATAATTACAAGTGTGTCAGGAGGGAGAAAAACATCTTACAGATATTAACCTAACTCACAGGGGAGGCGACAATCACATCCCACCACTTGCTGTCTGAATCCTGTTACACACCGACAGAGGGGTATATGTGTACCAGTGACAGAGAGGAGCTCTGGTCCTGTATGGCTCAGTTGGTAGAGCATGGTGCTTGTAACGCCAGAACTAGGGCTTAGAATCCCAGGGCCACCACAAAATTAAAATGTATGCATGACCGTAAGTCGCTTTGGATAAAAGCGGCTGCTAAATGGTATATCCTGTACCTGCATCTCCATACCGGCCTACTCAGCACACATACTACAGACCGTCAGAAGTTGATTCATTCATCAGCTAAAGTTAAGAATACACAAGTGTGGGATTATAGATGAGCCAACAAACCACCATGCACACATGGAACATGTGGGATGGATCCTAACCAGCCTCTGGTGTTGGCTAAAAGGCTTCCATATGTGTCCTAGGTGTTGAACTGTGTTGTAGACATAACTGTTGGTGTGTGTTGTAGACATAACTGTTGGTGTGTGTTGTAGACATAACTGTTGGTATGGTACTAGGTGTTGAACTGTGTTGTAGACATAACTGTTGGTCTGTGTTGTAGACCATAACTGTTGGTCTGTGTTGTAGACCATAACTGTTGATCTGTGTTGTAGACATAACTGTTGGTATGGTACTAGGTGTTGGTCTGTGTTGTAGACATAACTGTTGGTCTGGTACTAGGTGTTGGTCTGTGTTGTAGACATAACTGTTGGTATGGTACTAGGTGTTGAACTGTGTTGTAGACATAACTGTTGGTCTGTGTTGTAGACCATAACTGTTGGTGTGTGTTGTAGACATAACTGTTGGTATGGTACTAGGTGTTGAACTGTGTTGTAGACATAACTGTTGGTCTGTGTTGTAGACCATAACTGTTGGTCTGTGTTGTAGACCATAACTGTTGATCTGTGTTGTAGACATAACTGTTGGTATGGTACTAGGTGTTGGTCTGTGTTGTAGACATAACTGTTGGTATGGTACTAGGTGTTGGTCTGTGTTGTAGACATAACTGTTGGTATGGTACTAGGTGTTGAACTGTGTTGTAGACATAACTGTTGGTCTCTGTGTTGTAGACATAACTGTTGGTCTGTGTTGTAGACATAACTGTTGGTCTGTGTTGTAGACATAACTGTTGGTCTGTGTTGTAGACATAACTGTTGGTCTGGTACTAGGGGTTGGTCTGTATTGTAGACATAACTGTTGGTATGGTACTAGGTGTTGGTCTGTATTGTAGACATAACTGTTGGTATGGTACTAGGTGTTGGTCTGTGTTATAGACATAACTGTTGGTATGGTACTAGGTGTTGGTCTGTGTTGTAGACATAACTGTTGGTATGGTACTAGGTGTTGGTCTGTGTTGTAGACATAACTGTTGGTATGGCACTAGGTGTTGAACTGTGTTGTAGACATAACTGTTGGTATGGTACTAGGTGTTGGTCTGTGTTGTAGACATAACTGTTGGTATGGTACTAGGTGTTGGTCTGTGTTGTAGACATAACTGTTGGTATGGTACTAGGTGTTGGTCTGTGTTGTAGACATAACTGTTGGTATGGTACTAGGTGTTGGTCTGTGTTGTAGACATAACTGTTGGTATGGTACTAGGTGTTGGTCTGTATTGTAGACATAACTGTTGGTCTGGTACTAGGTGTTGGTCTGTATTGTAGACATAACTGTTGGTATGGTACTAGGTGTTGGTCTGTGTTGTAGACATAACTGTTGGTATGGTACTAGGTGTTGGTCTGTGTTGTAGACATAACTGTTGGTATGGTACTAGGTGTTGGTCTGTGTTGTAGACATAACTGTTGGTATGGTACTAGGTGTTGGTCTGTGTTGTAGACATAACTGTTGGTATGGTACTAGGTGTTGGTCTGTATTGTAGACATAACTGTTGGTATGGTACTAGGTGTTGGTCTGTGTTGTAGACATAACTGTTGGTATGGTACTAGGTGTTGGTCTGTGTTGTAGACATAACTGTTGGTATGGTACTAGGTGTTGGTCTGTGTTGTAGACATAACTGTTGGTATGGTACTAGGTGTTGGTCTGTATTGTAGACATAACTGTTGGTCTGGTACGAGGTGTTGGTCTGTATTGTAGACATAACTGTTGGTATGGTACTAGGTGTTGGTCTGTATTGTAGACATAACTGTTGGTCTGGTACTAGGTGTTGGTCTGTATTGTAGACATAACTGTTGGTATGGTACTAGGTGTTGGTCTGTGTCGTAGACATAACTGTTGGTATGGTACTAGGTGTTGAACTGTGTTGTAGACATACAGTAACATTACCTGGAGGTATGTGATCCTATTCTGTACCATGTCAGACAGGTCCTTGGCCTCCTTCTCTCTCCAGTCTCCTGCTCCATCAGCCTGGCTCAGGTAGTGCAGGTCAGTCATGATCGACCTGGGGTCACACACACAGTACATTAACACAGGCTTAGAGGTCACAGCTGGGCCACAACATTGTAAGGCTTCCAAGGTGCATTATGTAACATATGTTATCCATGTGTTTTCTGGTGCGGCCTCATCTGGTGCGACCCAGAAAAACCAGCCCCAAACCGAGTGAGATGCAGGACATTCATCAAGGGTCTATGCTCTTTATAGAAGCCTAAGGCTTAAGTAAGTAAGTAAGTAAGTAAGTAAGTAAGTGAGTGAGTGAGTGAGTGAGTGAGTGAGTGAGCGTGTGTGCGTGCGTGCAGTACCTCTGCTGGTGTCCCAGCTCTTGCAGCAGTGTGTCGCTGTGTTTCTGCAGGTCCCCCTGCTCCATGTGACCCAGCTTCTTGACCTCACTGCGGACAAAGTACCAAATCTCCTTCACCCCGTTCTCTATCTTCCTCCGCAGCTCCTCCTGGTTCCTACCTGGCCCTGGAAATAACAAAATAAACACAGTCACTCACAGGAGGGAAATGTATGTTTCTTTCAAACATCTTTATGATTAAATGGAATGCATTTCGGGAGAAAACAAGATAACAAGATAATGCACACACTCAGCTGAGATTTTCTGTAGCCCCACAGATCCTGGATCAGCTTAACACACAGGACCTCACACCACACACAGCTGATCTCTTGAGCAAGGCACTTAACCTCAGACCTGCTCCAGGGGCGCTGCTCTGCCGCTGAACTTGTGCTGTTTACAGACTCTTGGGTGACTCAATGAGAAGAAACATATCCATTTCAATGGACAATAAAGTTTGCCCTTAGAGACAGATCCAGGATTAACATCCAGGATTAACCCTTAAGCTTTAAAAGGGAAAGGGCAAACTGTCCTGAGATCAGTCTCTGGCCTGGGCCCACTTCTTCCTACTTCATTGCACATCATGGGAAATGGTGTCACAGACAAATAAGTGTCACAGCAGTTAAGTTAAGGACATTCTAGTACTACAAGGTCAGAGCCATATTACTAATATAGAACTGACATGCTATTGTTTCTACAGGACAAGTAGCCTAGAGTAGCCTTTAAAGCATTGTTATATTGTTTATACAGGACAAGTAGCCTCAGATAGCCTTTAAAGCATTGTTATATTGTTTATACGGGACAAGTAGCCTCAGGTAGCCTTTAAAGCATTGTTATATTGTTTATACAGGACAAGTAGCCTCAGGTAGCCTTTAAAGCATTGTTATATTGTTTGTACGGGACAAGTAGCCTCAGGTAGCCTTTAAAGCATTGTTATATTGTTTATACGGGACAAGTAGCCTCAGGTAGCCTTTAAAGCATTGTTATATTGTTTGTACGGGACAAGTAGCCTCAGGTAGCCTTTAAAGCATTGTTATATTGTTTATACGGGACAAGTAGCCTCAGGTAGCCTTTAAAGCATTGTTATATTGTTTATACGGGACAAGTAGCCTCAGGTAGCCTTTAAAGCATTGTTATATTGTTTGTACGGGACAAGTAGCCTCAGGTAGCCTTTAAAGCATTGTTATATTGTTTATACAGGACAAGTAGCCTCAGGTAGCCTTTAAAGCATTGTTATATTGTTTGTACGGGACAAGTAGCCTCAGGTAGCCTTTAAAGCATTGTTATATTGTTTGTACGGGACAAGTAGCCTCAGGTAGCCTTTAAAGCATTGTTATATTGTTTATACAGGACAAGTAGCCTCAGGTAGCCTTTAAAGCATTGTTATATTGTTTATACGGGACAAGTAGCCTCAGGTAGCCTTTAAAGCATTGTTATATTGTTTATACGGGACAAGTAGCCTCAGGTAGCCTTTAAAGCATTGTTATATTGTTTATACGGGACAAGTAGCCTCAGGTAGCCTTTAAAGCATTGTTATATTGTTTGTACGGGACAAGTAGCCTCAGGTAGCCTTTAAAGCATTGTTACATCAGGTATCAGATATCAGGTTTACTAGGTCACTCCATACATACATAATAACAGTCATAGTAATCAATGCTTAACTGTCTTCATGTAGCCTGTTTTCATAATGTTTCAAACGACACTAAGGGTTGTGGCAGTATAATGAAGCAGCCGACCCAGAAGAACAGTTGTTTGTGGCGCTCATGTTACAGTGAAGAAAAGGGAATTAAGTTTTCTGTCTGAAATAGGAGGAAAGAGGAATGGAGGAGTGGACAGGGAATCCTGCCTGGGAATACTGCTCCTCACTGCCTCCTGTCCTAATTTCCAAGGTTTTTGTGTGTGTGTGTGTGTGTGTGTGTGTGTGTGTGTGTGTGTGTGTGTGTGTGTGTGTGTGTGTGTGTGTGTGTGTGTGTGTGTGTGTGTGGGTGTTTGTGTGTTTGCCTGGGTGTGTGCGTGTGTGTGTGCGCGTGCGTGTGTGTGTTTGCCTGGGTGTGTGCGTATGTGTGTGTGTGTGTGTGTGCGTGCGTGTGCGCATGCGTGTTTGTGTGTTTGCCTGGGTGTGTGCGTGTGTGTGTGCGCGTGCGTGTGTGTGTTTGTGTGTTTGCCTGGGTGTGTGCGTATGTGTGTGCGTGTGCGCGTGCGTGTTTGTGTGTTTGCCTGGGTGTGTGCATATGTGTGTGTGTGTGTGTGCGTGTGCGCGTGTGTGTTTGTGTGTTTGCCTGGGTGTGTGCACACATGTGTGTTATATAAATAATGGGAGCAGTGCTGTATTTTTAGTCTCACTACAGAAATGACCGTTATCGACACACGACATCCAGATATTACATTCCCTCCACCTTCTCATCACGCATGGCTCAGGACACTTGTGTACCAGACTAGGTCCAGGGCTATGATGCAAGGCCTCAATGTTAAAAACATACAGTCTTGTCTATCAGTCTCCCAAAATCAGTTACATTTCAAGATACACTATACAGTATATACAAAAGTATGTGGACACCACGTCAGATGAGTGGATTCAACTATTTCAGCCACACCCGTTGCTGACAGGTGTATAAAATTCAGGCAAACAGTCATGCAATCTCCACAGACAAACCCTGGCAGTAGAACGGCCTTACTGAAGAGATCAGTGACTTTCAATATGGCATCGTCATAGGATGCTAACATTCTAACAAGTCACTTCGTCAAATCTCTGCCCTCCTGGAAGTGCTGTTGTTGTGAAGGTCACACAAGCTCACAGAACGGGACTGCCAGGTACTGAAGCACGTAGCTGACAAAAATCATCTGTCCTCGGTTGCAACACCCACTACCGAGTTCCAAACTGCCTCTGGAAGCAACATCAGCTCAAGTTTGGTGGAGGAGGAATCCTGGTCTGGAGCTGACTTTCATGGTTCAGGCCCCATAGTTCCAGTGAAGGGGAATCTTAACGCTACAGCATATAATGACATTCTAGACGATTCTGTGCTTCCAACAGTTTGGGGAAGGCCCTTTCTTGTTTCACCATGACAATGCTGCAGTGCAGAAAGGAAGGTCCATACAGAAATCGGTGTAGAAGAATTTGACTGGCCTGCACAGATCCCTGACCTCTACCCCATTGAACACCTTTAAGAACAGCGACTCCGAGCCAGGCCTAATCGCCCAACATCAGTGCCCGACCTCACTAATTGTCACGCCTTGGTCTTAGTATTTTGTGTTTTCGTTAATTAGTTGGTCAGGCCAGGGTGTGACATGGGTTTATGTTGTTGTATTTCGTAGTGGGGTTTTTTAGTTATTGGGATTGCGGCTGAGTAGGGGTGTTGCATAGGTTTGGCTGCCTGAGGCGGTTCTCAATCAGAGTCAGGTGATTCTCATTGTCTCTGATTGGGAACCGTATTTAGGTAGCCTGGGTTTCACTTTGTATTTCGTGGGTGATTGTTCCTGTCTCTGTGTAGTGTTCACCAGATTGGCTGTAATAGGTTTCACGTTCAGTTTTGTTGTTTTGTATTTATTAGTTATTTCATGTATAGTTCCGTTATTTGTTTCATTAAAAAACATGAGTAACCAACACGCTGCATTTCGGTCCTACTTTCTTGCGACAAACGAAGAACGCCGTTACACTAATGCTCTTGTGGCTGAATAGAAGCAAGTCCCCACAGCAATGTTCCAACATCTAGTGGAAAGCCTTCCCAGAAGAGAGGAGGCTGTTATAGTAGCAAAAGGGTGGACCAACTCCATATTAATACCTATGATTTTGGAATGAGATGTTCGGCGAGCAGGTGTCCACATACTTTTGGTCATGTAGTGTACATAGTTCAACACCTGATTGAGGGTAAGCCCATCCTATATCTGTGCCTATGGGCAACTCCACTTAAGCTTTAACTCAATATGTGTGTGTGTGTGTGTGTGTGTCTCACCATCTCCAGGCAGGCTACGATAGGAGTTGATCTGTTCTTTAGCTCTGATCAGCTGTTCCTCCAAGGTCCGCAGTCTCCCTGCGCTCACCAGCTGGCCCCCGTCAGACTGACCCTCTGGTAACCTACAGTATATGGGGAGAGGAGAGGTCAGAGGTCAGTCTCCCTGCGCTCACCACCTGCCCCCGTCAGACTGACCCTCTGGTAACCTACAGTATATGGGGAGAGGAGAGGTCAGAGGTCAGTCTCCTTGAGCTCACCACCTGGCCCCCGTCAGACTGACCCTCTGGTAACCTACAGTATATGGGGAGAGGAGAGGTCAGAGGTCAGTCTCCCTGCGCTCACCACCTGGCCCCCGTCAGACTGACCTTCTGGTAACCTTCAAGAGAGATGGAGAGGTGAGGTCAGAGGTTAAAGGTCACTCTGTCTGTACTCACCTGGCTTTCTGGTAACCTAGAGACAGGGGAGAGGAAATGAGGAGGGGTCAGTCTGGAATACAGCTAACATCAGTGAGAGTGCCCGGAGAAGGGTGGAGTTTTTTTACACTAGGTGTCCAGCCATGTGTGCGTGTGTGTGTACAGTATTGGTGTGTGTGTGTGTGTGTACATGTGTCTGTGTGTGCGTACAGTATATGTGTGTGTGTGTGTGTGTGTGTGTGTGTATGTGTGTGTGTGTGTGTGTGTGTGTGTGTGTGTGTGTGTGTGTGTGTGTGTGTGTGTGTACAGTATAGGTGTGTGTGTGTGTGTGTGTACAGTATAGGTGCGTGTGTGCCTGTCCTGCTAGGTCAAGGTGAGTGTCGACAGGCTGATTTCCCTGGGGGCTTTGCGTTTGGCTGCGCTCAATCCCACCTCCAAGCGCCAATTTAATGCAATGATCAGAGGTGAGGTATGAGAGTCGACTATGTGTGTCTTTGTGTGTGTGTGTGTTTATAATGATTAGTGGTGTGTGTGTGTGTGTGTGTTTAAAATAATCAGTGGTAAGGCGTGAGAACAGCCAATGACCGCAAGGCAATTCATTCAGTGGCAGTAGCTATTCATCACCCTACGTCCTGCCGAGAAGAAAGTTAGAGCCACGTGGGGTAAGAGTTCCCCTGGCAGCTCCTCCTCAACAACAAGTAGAAGAGAGAGAAGTAGAGCGGGTCAGTTAAACAAGGGTGAGAGCCTTCTATACACCATATAGAGGACAAGGCCTTCTGAATATCACAACCTCATATAGTGTATGACCTGAAAACACATCAACTGAGTAGGATGACAGTAACTATGAGAGTAACCATGGTGATTGATATTCCCCACCTGTGTCTCCATGGATGCAGCATTGACAGCAGTCTTATCTCAGAAGCCTAGCTGAGAATCAATATATGTCTAAAGCAGGCAACTGTGACATGAAATTATGCGTGGCGTTCTGTAATGGCAAACAGCGGGCTTCCCTGTGTGTGTGTGTGTGTGTGTGTGTGTGTGTGTGCGTGCGCAAGCACGCGTGTGTTTGTAACTGTGTCTGTGTGTGGTTGGTCACATCACAATGCCTGACTCATCAGGAATGCACAGCCATAGTACAGAGATGAAACAGGAGGAGGAAAGAAACTGAAATGTCAAATATTTATGTCATTCATGGCTGGTCAAGGATGAAATGAGGTGAAAGTCAGAGAGGAGGAGAGAAGAGGAGGACAGAAGAGGAGGAGAGGAGCGGCTGGGGTTTAGATGAGCAGCCAGCTAATGTTTGTCAAAAGGGTTGGGACAAGCCACCCACAGGACAAGCCACCCACAGGACAAGCCACCCACAGGACAAGCCACCCACAGGACAAGCCACCCACAGGACAAGCCACCCACAGGACAAGCCATTCACAGGACAAGCCATTCACAGGACAAGCCACCCACAGGACAAGCCACCCACAGGACAAACCATCTCTCACTCCCATCTCGATACCCCATCATGTTCACAGCACTGAACTCTTACTTGAGTACATCAGTGCCTGGCCTCTACGAGTACAAAAAGCTTATATTTGTACATTTCATGATGTAGTGAAGCTCTATAGAGAGCTCTGACATTACTTCCGCTGGAATGGATGGTAAGCTGGAAGAGAGGCTGAGATGGGGAGGAGGGAGGACAGAGAGACTGAGATGGAGAGAAGGGAGGATAGAGAGGATGAGATGGGGAGGAGGGAGGACAGAAAGACTGAGATAGAGAAGAGGGAGGACAGAGAGGATGAGATGGGGAGGAGGGAGGACAGAGAGGATGAGATGGAGAGAAGGGAGGACAGAAAGACTGAGATAGAGAAGAGGGAGGACAGAGAGGATGAGATGGAGAGAAGGGAGGACAGAGAGACTGAGATAGAGAGAAGGGAGGACAGAAAGACTGAGATGGAGAGAAGGGAGGACAGAAAGACTGAGATAGAGAACAGGGAGGACAGAAAGACTGAGATGGAGAGAAGGGAGGACAGAAAGACTGAGATAGAGAGAAGGGAGGACAGAAAGACTGAGATGGAGAGAAGGGAGGACAGAAAGACTGAGATAGAGAAGAGAGAGGACAGAGAGGCTAAGATGGAGAAGAGGGAGGACAGAGAGATGGGATATGTAGGCTGAGTGGTGGGATATGTAGGCTGAGTGGTGGGATATGTAGGCTGAGTGGTGGGAAATGTAGGCTGAGTGGTGGGATATGTAGGCTGAGTGGTGGGATATGTAGGCTGAGTGGTGGGATATGTAGGCTGAGTGGTGGGATATGTAGGCTGAGTGGTGGGATATGTAGGCTGAGTGGTGGGATATGTAGGCTGAGTGGTAGGATATGTAGGCTGAGTGGTGGGATATGTAGGCTGAGTGGTGGGATATGTAGGCTGAGTGGTGGGATATGTAGGCTGAGTGGTAGGATATGTAGGCTGAGTGGTGGGATATGTAGGCTGAGTGGTAGGATATGTAGGCTGAGTGGTGGGATATGTAGGCTGAGTGGTGGGATATGTAGGCTGAGTGGTGGGATATGTAGGCTGAGTGGTGGGATATGTAGGCTGAGTGGTAGGATATGTAGGCTGAGTGGTGGGATATGTTGGCTGAGTGGTGGGATATGTTGGCTGAGTGGTGGGATATGCAGGCTGAGTGGTGGGATATGTAGGCTGAGTGGTAGGATATGTAGGCTGAGTGGTGGGATATGTAGGCTGATGAGTGGTAGGATATGTAGGCTGAGTGGTGGGATATGTTGGCTGAGTGGTGGGATACGTAGGCTGAGTGGTGGGATATGTAGGCTGAGTGGTGGGATATGTAGGCTGAGTGGTGGGATATGTAGGCTGAGTGGTGGGATATGTAGGCTGAGTGGTAGGATATGTAGGCTGAGTGGTGGGATATGTAGGCTGAGTGGTAGGATATGTAGGCTGAGTGGTGGGATATGTAGGCTGAGTGGTGGGATATGTAGGCTGAGTGGTGGGATATGTAGGCTGAGTGGTGGGATATGTAGGCTGAGTGGTGGGATATGTAGGCTGAGTGGTAGGATATGTAGGCTGAGTGGTGGGATATGTAGGCTGAGTGGTAGGATATGTAGGCTGAGTGGTGGGATATGTAGGCTGAGTGGTGGGATATGTAGGCTGAGTGGTGGGATATGTAGGCTGAGTGGTAGGATATGTAGGCTGAGTGGTGGGATATGTTGGCTGAGTGGTGGGATATGTTGGCTGAGTGGTGGGATATGCAGGCTGAGTGGTGGGATATGTAGGCTGAGTGGTAGGATATGTAGGCTGAGTGGTAGGATATGTAGGCTGAGTGGTGGGATATGTAGGCTGGGTGGTGGGAAATGTAGGCTGAGTGGTGGGATATGTAGGCTGAGTGGTGGGATATATAGGCTGAGTGGTGGGATATGTAGGCTGAGTGGTGGGATATATAGGCTGAGTGGTGGGATATGTAGGCTGAGTGGTAGGATATGTAGGCTGAGTGGTGGGATATATAGGCTGAGTGGTGGGATATGTTGGCTGAGTGGTGGGATACGTTGGCTGAGTGGTGGGATATGTAGGCTGAGTGGTGGGATATGTAGGCTGATGAGTGGTAGGATATGTAGGCTGAGTGGTGGGATATGTAGGCTGAGTGGTGGGATATGTAGGCTGAGTGGTGGGATATGTAGGCTGATGAGTGGTAGGATATGTAGGCTGAGTGGTGGGATATGTAGGCTGAGTGGTGGGATATGTAGGCTGAGTGGTGGGATATGTAGGCTGAGTGGTGGGATACGTTGGCTGAGTGGTAGGATATGTAGGCTGAGTGGTGGGATATGTAGGCTGAGTGGTGGGATACGTTGGCTGAGTGGTGGGATATGTAGGCTGAGTGGTGGGATATGTAGGCTGAGTGGTAGGATACGTAGGCTGAGTGGTGGGATATGTAGGCTGAGTGGTGGGATATGTAGGCTGAGTGGTGGGATATGTAGGCTGAGTGGTGGGATATGTAGGCTGAGTGGTAGGATATGTAGGCTGAGTGGTGGGATATGTAGGCTGAGTGGTAGGATATGTAGGCTGAGTGGTAGGATATGTAGGCTGAGTGGTGGGATATGTAGGCTGAGTGGTGGGATATGTAGGCTGAGTGGTGGGATATGTAGGCTGAGTGGTGGGATATATAGGCTGAGTGGTGGGATATGTTGGCTGAGTGGTGGGATATGTAGGCTGAGTGGTGGGATATGTTGGCTGAGTGGTGGGATATGTAGGCTGAGTGGTGGGATATGTTGGCTGAGTGGTGGGATATGTAGGCTGAGTGGTGGGATATGTAGGCTGAGTGGTGGGATATGTAGGCTGAGTGGTGGGATATGTAGGCTGATGAGTCGTAGGATATGTAGGCTGAGTGGTGGGATATGTAGGCTGATGAGTCGTAGGATATGTAGGCTGAGTGGTGGGATATGTAGGCTGAGTGGTGGGATATGTAGGCTGGGTGGTGGGATATGTAGGCTGAGTGGTGGGATATGTAGGCTGAGTGGTAGGATATGTAGGCCTAGTGGTGGGATATGTTGGCTGAGTGGTGGGATATGTAGGCTGAGTGGTGGGATATGTAGGCCTAGTGGTGGGATATGTTGGCTGAGTGGTGGGATATGTAGGCTGAGTGTGGGATATGTTGGCTGAGTAGTGGGATATGTAGGCTGAGTGGTGGGATATGTAGGCTGAGTGATGGGATATGTAGGCTGAGTGGTGGGATATGTAGGCTGAGTGGTAGGATATGTAGGCTGAGTGGTGGGATATGTAGGCTGAGTGGTAGGATATGTAGGCTGAGTGGTGGGATATGTAGGCTGAGTGGTGGGATATGTAGGCTGAGTGGTAGGATATGTAGGCTGATGAGTGGTAGGATATGTAGGCTGAGTGGTAGGATACGTAGGCTGAGTGGTGGGATATGTAGGCTGAGTGGTAGGATATGTAGGCTGAGTGGTAGGATATGTAGGCTGAGCTGTGGGATATGTAGGCTGAGTGGTGGGATATGTAGGCTGAGTGGTGGGATATGTAGGCCTAGTGGTGGGATATGTTGGCTGAGTGGTGGGATATGTAGGCTGAGTGTGGGATATGTTGGCTGAGTAGTGGGATATGTAGGCTGAGTGGTGGGATATGTAGGCTGAGTGATGGGATATGTAGGCTGAGTGGTGGGATATGTAGGCTGAGTGGTAGGATATGTAGGCTGAGTGGTGGGATATGTAGGCTGAGTGGTAGGATATGTAGGCTGAGTGGTGGGATATGTAGGCTGAGTGGTGGGATATGTAGGCTGAGTGGTAGGATATGTAGGCTGATGAGTGGTAGGATATGTAGGCTGAGTGGTAGGATACGTAGGCTGAGTGGTGGGATATGTAGGCTGAGTGGTAGGATATGTAGGCTGATGAGTGGTAGGATATGTAGGCTGAGTGGTGGGATATGTTGGCTGAGTGGTGGGATATGTAGGCTGAGTGGTGGGATATGTTGGCTGAGTGGTGGGATATGTAGGCTGAGTGGTGGGATATGTAGGCTGAGTGGTAGGATATGTAGGCTGAGTGGTAGGATATGTAGGCTGAGTGGTGGGATATGTAGGCTGAGTGGTGGGATATGTAGGCTGAGTGGTAGGATACGTAGGCTGATGAGTGGTAGGATATGTAGGCTGAGTGGTGGGATATGTTGGCTGAGTGGTGGGATATGTAGGCTGAGTGGTGGGATATGTAGGCTGAGTGGTGGGATATGTAGGCTGAGTGGTAGGATATGTAGGCTGATGAGTGGTAGGATATGTAGGCTGAGTGGTGGGATATGTAGGCTGAGTGGTAGGATATGTAGTCTGATGAGTGGTAGGATATGTAGGCTGAGTGGTGGGATATGTAGGCTGAGTGGTGGGATATGTATGCTGAGTGGTAGGATATGTAGGCTGAGTGGTAGGATATGTAGGCAGAGTGGTGGGATATGTAGGCTGAGTGGTGGGATATGTAGGCAGAGTGGTGGGATATGTAGGCTGAGTGGTGGGATATGTAGGCAGAGTGGTAGGATATGTAGGCTGAGAGGTGGGATATGTTGGCTGAGTGGTGGGATATGTTGGCTGAGTGGTAGGATATGTAGGCTGAGTGGTGGGATATGTTGGCTGAGTGGTGGGATATGTTGGCTGAGTGGTAGGATATGTAGGCTGAGTGGTGGGATATGTAGGCTGAGTGGTGGGATATGTTGGCTGAGTGGTGGGATATGTAGGCTGAGTGGTGGGATATGTTGGCTGAGTGGTGGGATATGTTGGCTGAGTGGTAGGATATGTTGGCTGAGTGGTAGGATATGTAGGCTGAGTGGTGGGATATGTTGGCTGAGTGGTAGGATATGTAGGCTGAGTGGTGGGATATGTATGCTGAGTGGTAGGATATGTAGGCTGAGTGGTGGGATATGTAGGCTGAGTGGTGGGATATGTTGGCTGAGTGGTAGGATATGTAGGCTGAGTGGTAGGATATGTAGGCTGAGTGGTGGGATATGTTGGCTGAGTGGTGGGATATGTTGGCTGAGTGGTAGGATATGTAGGCTGAGTGGTGGGATATGTATGCTGAGTGGTAGGATATGTAGGCTGAGTGGTAGGATATGTAGGCTGATGAGTGGTAGGATATGTAGGCTGAGTGGTGGGATATGTAGGCTGAGTGGTAGGATATGTAGTCTGATGAGTGGTAGGATATGTAGGCTGAGTGGTGGGATATGTAGGCTGAGTGGTGGGATATGTATGCTGAGTGGTAGGATATGTAGGCTGAGTGGTAGGATATGTAGGCAGAGTGGTGGGATATGTAGGCTGAGTGGTGGGATATGTAGGCTGAGTGGTAGGATATGTAGGCTGATGAGTGGTAGGATATGTAGGCTGAGTGGTGGGATATGTAGGCTGAGTGGTGGGATATGTAGGCTGAGTGGTAGGATATGTAGGCTGAGTGGTGGGATATGTAGGCTGAGTGGTGGGATATGTAGGCTGAGTGGTGGGATATGTAGGCTGAATGGTGGGATATATAGGCTGAGTGGTAGGATACGTAGGCTGAGTGGTAGGATATGTAGGCTGAGTGGTGGGATATGTAGGCTGAGTGGTAGGATATGTAGGCTGATGAGTGGTGGGATATGTAGGCTGAGTGGTGGGATATGTAGGCTGAGTGGTGGGATATGTAGGCTGAGTGGTGGGATATGTAGGCTGAGTGGTAGGATATGTAGGCTGAGTGGTGGGATATATAGGCTGAGTGGTGGGATATGTAGGCTGAGTGGTGGGATATGCAGGCTGAGTGGTGGGATATGTAGGCTGAGTGGTGGGATATGTAGGCTGAGTGGTGGGATATATAGGCTGTAATATTTATTTGGAACCTGGTTACTAGTTTTAAATTGAATGGGGTCAAGTTGGGGTACCAAAACAACATACTTCAGCTCCGACAGATGAGCCTAAAGCAAGATTCACAGACAATGAGAACCAGGCAGACACATACAGTACAGCACAGTACAACACCAATTACATAGAGCCATGACTACATGGAACTCTATTCCACATCAGGTAAGTGATGCAAGCAGTAGAATCAGATTTAAAGAAGCTGATCAAAATATACCTTTTGGAACAGCAGGGACTGTGAATAGATACACACATAGGAACAGACACACACATATGTACACACACACTACCACACGCACTCTACACACACCTACATTGTAATATTGTTGTCAGGTGGTATTATACATTTTGTAGTGTAGATATGTAGTGGTGTAATAATTTTACATGATGTACTGTTTTCTCTTTTGTTTTATATGTAATGTAAGTGTCTTAATGTGTTTGGACCCCAGGAAGAGTAGCTGCTGCCTTGGCAACAGCTAATGGGGATCCATAATAAATACAAAAACAAACTGCCACCCGTCCTCAGACCCTGACCGACTATCACTTATGGCGTTACAGTGAACACACACACTGAGGCTTGGTCACCTGCTGGTAAACACACACACCGCTGTCTTGGTCAAACAGGATTCTAAATCTCCTCCGCTGTCTCTGCATGGTTCTGCCATCACAGTGTCTCTCCACTCTCCACATTCCTCCTCTCTCTAGGGGCCCTACTAGAACAGCCAGTAGTCTCATTACTGCACTTCCTCAGAGAGATTCCGTACACTGCTGCAGTCTCAGACTGTGTACCAAATCGCATTCCTTTATAATGCATTACTTTGACCAAAGCCCTATAGGTATCTGTTAAGAACTTTGTGACAACTGCTGATGTAATATAAAATAAACAGTTCTTCTTCATCATTCTTAAATGGAAGACGTTTGGAACCACCAAGACTCTTCCTAGAGCTGGCTGCCCGGCCAAACTGAGCAATCGGGGGAGAAGGGCCTTGGTCAGGGTGACCAAGAACCTGATGGTCACTCTGACAGAGCTCCAGAGTTCCTCTGTGGAGATGGGAGAAACTTCCAGAAGGACAACCATCTCAGCAGCACTCCACATATCAGGCCTTTATGATAGATTGGCCAGACGGAAGCCACTCCTTAGTAAAAGGCACGAGAGCCCGCTTTGGAGTTTGCCAAAAGGCACCTAAAGACTCTCAGACAATGAGAATCAAGATTCTCTGGTCTGATGAAACCAAGATTGAACTCTTTGCCTGAATGCCAAGCGTCACGTCTGGAGGAAACCTGGCACCATCCCAATGGTGAAGCATGGTGGTGGCAGCATCATGTTACGAGGATGTTTTTCAGTGGCAGGGACTGGGAGACTAGTCAGGATGGAGGGAAAGATGAATGGAGCAAAGCACATAGAGATCCTTGATGAAAACCTGCTGCAGAGCGCTCAGGACCTCGGACTGGAGCCAAGATTCACCTTCCAACAGGACAACGACCTTAAGCACACAGCCAAGACAACGCAGGAGTGGCTTTGGGACAAGTCTCTGAATGTCTTTGAGTGGCACAGCCAGAGTTCGGACTTGAACCCAATCGAACATCTCTGGAGAGACCTGAAAATAGCTGTGCAGTGAAGCTCCACATCCAACCTGACGGAGCTTGAGAGGATATGCAGAGAAGAATGGGAGAAACTTCACAAATACAATCATACCCAAGACTTGAGGCTGTAATTGCTGCCAAAGCTGATTCAACAAAGTACTGAGTAAAGGGTCTAAATTCTTATGCCAATGTCATATTTCCATTTTTTGCAAAACATTCTAAAAATATATTTTTGCTTCGTCATTATGTGTTATTGTGTGTAGATTGATGAGAGAAAAAAAATATTCAATACATTTTAGAATAAGGCTGTAACGTAACAAAATGTGGAAATTGTTAAGGTGTCTGAATACTTTCCGAATGCATTGCATGAATGGTGTGTAAATAGTATTTGTGTTGTTTCTTATATATAACTCTTATTTTATTCATATTTGTTATTTAGAATTGTATGTAATATCTTAAGTTTTTCTTGTCCATAACTGTTCTGAACCTTGTCATGTATTAGTAAGTTCTACGTGGACCCCAGGAAGAGTAACTGCTGCCTGTGCAGTAACTAATTGATATCTTAATGAACTAAACTTCAGACAGCAGGGGTCAGTGCTGTTTAAAGGGCTACTACTACAACTACTGCTGCCACTACTACTACTACTAGTACTGCTGCTGCCACTACCACTACTACTACTACTACTGCTGCTGCTACAACTACTACTAGTACTGCTGCTGCCACTACTACTACTACTACTACTACTGCTGCTGCTACAACTACTACTAGTACTGCTGCTGCCACTACTAATACTACTACTACTACTACTGCTGCCATTACTACTACTACTAGTACTGCTGCTGCCACTACTACTACTACTACTACTACTGCTGCTGCTACAACTACTACTAGTACTGCTGCTGCCACTACTAATACTACTACTACAACTACTACTGCTGCTGCTACTAGTACTACTACTACTGCTGCTGCTACTAGTACTACTACTATTACTACTGGTGCTACTACTACTACTACTACTACTGCTGCTGCTACAACTACTACTAGTACTGCTGCTGCCACTACTAATACTACTACTACAACTACTACTGTTGCTGCTACTAGTACTACTACTACTGCTGCTGCTACTAGTACTACTACTAGTAGTACTACTGCTGCTGCTACTACTACTGCTACTGCAACTATTAATACTACTACTACTACTACTGCTACTACTACTATAACTACTACAACTACTACTACTACTGTACTACTACTACTGCTGTTTCTGCTACTACTACTACAACTACTGCTGCTGCTACTACCTCTACTAGTACTCCTAGTACTACTGCTGTACTACTACTACTGTTCTGCCTGTGGCTATGGACTCCTGACCTGTTCACCGGACGTGCTACCTGTCCCAGACCTTCAAACTTCAGACAGCAGGGGTCAGTGCTGTTTAAAGGGCCACTACTACTACTACTGCTGCCACTACTACTACTACTGCTGTTGCCACTACTACTACTACTACTACTGCTGCTGCTACAACTACTACTAGAACTGCTGCTGCCACTACTAATACTACTACTACAACTACTACTGCTGCTGCTACTACTACTACTACTACTACTACTGCAACTACTACTACTACTACTACTACTACTACTGCTACCACTACTATAACTACTACAACTACTACTACTACAACTGCTACTGCTGCTGCTACTACTACTACTACTACTACTGCTACTGTTACTACTACTACAACTGCTGCTGCTACTGTTACAACTACTACTGCTACTGCTACTACTACTGCTACTGCTACTACTACTACTACTACTACTGCTGCTACTGCTACTGCTGCTACTACTACTGCTAATGCTGCTACTACTACTACTACTTCTACTACTACTGCTGCTACTACAACTCATACTGGTACTACAACTACTACTGCTACTGCTACTGCTACTGTCTACTACTACTCATACTGCTGCTGCTACTACTCATACTGCTGCTACTACTACTCATACTGCTACTACTACTACTACTGCTACTGCTACTGCTGCTACTACTACTACTGCTGCTACTACTCATACTGCTGCTACTACTACTCATACTGCTTTTACTACTCATACTGCTGCTACTACTAATACTACTGCTGCTACTACTCATACTGCTGCTGCTACTACTCATACTGCTGCTACTACTACTCATACTGCTGCTACTACTACTACTACTGCTGCTACTACTACTACTACTACTGCTGCTACTACACATACTGCTGCTGCTACTACTACTGCTGCTGCTGCTGCTGCACTACTACTACTGCTACTGCTGCTACTACTACTACTGCTACTGCTGCTACTACCGCTACCACGGCCACCGCCGCCACCACCGCCACTACTACTCTACCACTACCGCCGCTGCCACTACAACTCATACCGCCGCTAATACCACTACCACCACCGCTACCGCTACCGCCGCCACTACCACTACCACTATACCCACCACCACCACCACCACCGCACCTACGACTACTACTACACCACCACCACTACCTACTACCATTACCACCGCTACCACCACTACTACCACCGCTACCACCGCCGCCACTACCACCACCGCCACCGCTACTACCACCACCACCACTACTACTCTACTTACCACTACCGCTGCTGCTACCACAACCCATACCGCCGCTAATACCACTACCACTACCACCACCACCGCCACCGCCGCTACACCACCGCCACCGCCACTACTACCACTACCACTACTACCACTACCTACATACAGCTGCTACTACCACGATACCGCTACCACTACCACCACCGCCACCACCACACCACCGCTGCCACCACCACACCGCCGCCACCGCCGCTACTACCACTACCACCACCACTACCACCACCGCCACCGCTACCGCCGCTACCACCACCACTACCACCACCGCCACCGCCACCGCCACCGCCACCGCCACCGTCTACCACCACCATACACCGCTGCTACTACACCACTACCATACCGCCGCTGCCGCTACGCTACCACGCATACCGCCGCTACCACCATACCGCCGCTACCACTACTACCACCGCTGCCACTACCACCACCACCACCGCCGCTACCACACATACCGCCGCGCTACCACCACCGCCGCCGCCGCCGCACCACTACCACCACCACCACTCTACCACCGCTACCGCCGCCACTACCACTACTGCTACCGCTACCACCGCCACCGCCGCAGCATACTACCACTACTACCACTACTACCATTACCACCGCCACCGCTGCCACCACCACTACTACTAGTAACGGCTACCGCCGCTACCACCGCCACTACTACTTCTACCACTACCGCCGCTACGCCACCAACTGCATACCGCTAATACTACTACTACTACTACCACCGCCACCGCCACCGCTACTACTACTACCACTACCACACCTCACCACCACCGCACCACTACCACTACTACTACCTACTACTACCACTACTACTACTACTACTACTATTACTACACCGCTACTACCACTACCACTACTACTGCTCCTACTGCTGCTACTACTACTGCTACTGCTACTACTACTACTACTACTACTACTACTTCTACTTCTACTACTACTGCTGCTGCTACTACAACTCATACTGCTGCTAATACTACTACTACTACTACTACTACTACTACTGCTACTGCTGCTACTACTACTACTACTACTACTACTTCTACATACAGCTGCTACTACTACGCATACTGCTACTACTACTACTCATACTGCTACTACTACTACTACTGCTGCTACTGCTGCTACTACTCATACTGCTGCTACTGCTGCTACTAATACTACTACTACTACTACTACTGCTACTGCTGCTACTACTACTACTACTACTACTTCTACATAAAGCTGCTACTACTACGCATACTGCTACTACTACTACTCATACTGCTGCTGCTACTACTCATACTGTTGCTGCTGCTACTACTCATACTGCTGCTACTACTACTACTACTACTACTACTACTACTACTACTACTACTTCTACATACTGCTGCTACTACTACCATACCGCTACTACTACACCATACCGCTACTACTACCGCCGCTACCACCACTCACCGCTACTACTACCACCACACCGCTACTACTACCACCATACCGCCACTACTACTACCACTACCACCGCCGCTACCACCTACCGCCGCCGCTACCACTCACACCGTTGCCGCCGCCACCACCATACCGCCACCGCCACTACCACCACTACTACACCACTATTACTACCACTACTACTACCACTACCACCCCCACATACCGCCGCTACCACTACACTGCGCCGCTACCACCACACCGCCACCACCACCACTACCACCACTACCACTACCTAACACCGCCGCTAATGCTGCTACACCACCATACCTGCCACTACCACCACCACCACCGCCGCTACCACCATACCGCCGCTACCACCACCATACTGCTACCACTACTACCACCGCTGCTACTACTACTACTACTACCGCCGCTACCACCATACCGCTGCCGCTACCACCATACCGCTGCTACCATTACTCATACTGCTACTACTACTACTACTACTACTACTACTCATACTGCTGCTGCTGCTACTACTACTCATACTGCTACTACTACTACTACTACTACTACTACTCATACTGCTGCTGCTGCTACTACTGCTCATACTGCTGCTGCTGCTACTCATACTGCTACTACTACTACTACTACTACTCATACTGCTGCTGCTGCTACTACTACTCATACTGCTGCTACTACTACTCATACTGCTGCTGCTGCTACTTCTACTCATACTACTACACCTACTACTACTAGTACTACTGCTGGCTCTGGGTAGGAGCTGCTTATCAGTTCTAGGATCAGTTTACACAATACGTACCTTATATCAGCGTAGACCAGACCTTAGATTCACGCTCTCTCTCATTCAACACAGCACAACCTTAACCCTAACCTTAACCCTAACCCTAAGTACAATGGAATCATGCGTGCTTATGTACATTCCCATTTGTGAGAGGGAAATTTAAGGAAAAAGCGAGACAAAGAGAGGTGTGTGTGTGTGTGTGTGTGTGTGTGTGTGTGTGTGTGTGTGTGTGTGTAATGGGTGAATGTCTGTGTGTGAGCGTGCCAGTGTAAGTGTGAGCGTAAATGTATGAATGTGTCTAAAATCTGCTCACACCTTCAGGCTTCGCAGTAAAAACCACTTCTGTCTTCACAACACTTTCTTAAATTTGAACAACCTTTTGAATCGTTAAAACGGACCGTGTCAGTGAACAACTGACAGGCGTTTCAGGCTGGAATAAATTGATATGCCATGCTTTGAGGGCCATAACATGGCGTATGACTAGTGCGATAACAGAACAACTTTTCTCCTGGTCTTTAGACACAGCCCATCAGTCCATGTTGGCACCCTGTCCATCATATGTATAACAACATGCCATCTCACACTAGAACATCACTTTCAATTTGAAAAGTATACATTATAATCCAGTCTTTTAAGCAACAGACGTAAATACAATCTTACGGTGAACGAAGAGAGTTGTGATATAGAAGGCAGAGAAAGAAAAGAAGAAGCGGAGTGAGAGAGAAGAGAGAGAGAGAGAGATGTAGAGAGAGAGAGAGAGAGAGAGAGATGTAGAGAGAGAGAGATGTAGAGAGAGAGAGACAGAGAGAGAGAGAGAGAAAAAAAAGAGTCGAGAAAAACAGAGAGACACAGAGATACACAGAGAGAAAGAGAGACATAGAGAGACAGAGAGAAAGAGAGACATAGAGAGACAGAAAGAAAGAGAGACAGAGAGAAAGAGAGACACAGAAAGAAAGAGAGACAGAGAGAAAGAGAGACACAGAGAGACAGATAGAAACAAAGAGAAAGAGAGAGACCGAGAGAAAGAGAGAGAATAAAGAGAGAGACACAGAGAGAAAGAGAGAGTCACAGAGAGAAAGAGAGAGTCACAGAGAGAAAGAGAGACACAGAGTGAGAAAGACAGAAATGGACAGAAAGCCAAACTCAAGTCTGTGTCAGTTAATCATGGCCATGCGTCTCACCTGAGTGTCTCAGCCATGCGTCTCAGGTCCTCATTCTGCTGTTTCAGTCTCTCCAGCTTGGCCAGGATCTTGGACAGGTCTCTGCTGGATCTCTCCGGATGCTCGCTGTCCCTAACCAGGTGTCCTCCGATGTAGAACAGCAGTGTACCCCACGCAAGGAGCACCAGCATAATCCAGCGCCACGAACCTGCCCATGGCCGCATCTTTCACCCCTCTGGGGTCTCTGGGGTGGAGGGGTGAGGGATGGGGGGGTGAGCAGCACTCCCGTCACAATAGGCTCTGAAGCATGGTGAGAACAGCGATGGAGGGCGTAGGGTGGAGGGAGAACGGAGGAGGTGAGCGTGGTCCAGTTGGGGTTTGGTTGGTGGGGTTAGTTAATGCATGGCTATGGTTCCTGCAGGGGGTTAGGATGGGTTGAGGTCCATTGTTGTGGCCTGTTTTCCTGGGTGGGCCCTCTTTGGGCTATGCTGGTTTGGGCTCTGGTAGTCTGGCCAGCTCACTGGTGTCACCCTCTGTGTCTCTGCAGTCCTCTGACTGACAGACGGCTCAGTCTCTCTGGCTCTCAGTGGTCTTCTGCTCAAAGAGAAAACAAAGCAGTCAGGTTAGGGAGAGTTACTGACAAACTCAGTATGAAACCACTGCCCTTATCTTCTTCCTCCCAACCTTCCCTTCCTTTCCTTCCCTCCTCTCACCAGATAAACCAGGAGTCAGGAGCCCCTCAGCAGTTAACAAGGAAGCCCACTAATTCACTGAACACTACATAAACCCAGCGTTCAACATGATCTACTTCGCTACAGAGCAGTACACAAACCCACCACCTCTCAACAGAAACCTACACAAACCCACCACCTCTCAACAGAACACTATACAAACCCACCACCTCTCAACAGAAACCTACACAAACCCACCACCTCTCAACAGAACACTATACAAACCCACCACCTCTCAACAGAAACCTTCACAAACCCACCACCTCTCAACAGAAACCTTCACAAACCCACCACCTCCCAACAGAAACCTACACAAACCCACCACCTCTCAACAGAAACCTAAACAAACCCACCACCTCTCAACAGAACACTATACAAACCCACCACCTCTCAACAGAAACCTAAACAAACCCACCACCTCTCAACAGAAACCTTCACAAACCCACCACCTCTCAACAGAAACCTACACAAACCCACCACCTCTCAACAGAACACTATACAAACCCACCACCTCTCAACAGAAACCTACACAAACCCACCACCTCTCAACAGAACACTATACAAACCCACCACCTCTCAACAGAAACCTACACAAACCCACCACCTCTCAACAGAACACTATACAAACCCACCACCTCTCAACAGAAACCTACACAAACCCACCACCTCTCAACAGAAACCTACACAAACCCACCACCTCTCAACAGAAACCTTCACAAACCCACCACCTCCCAACAGAAACCTACACAAACCCACCACCTCTCAACAGAAACCTAAACAAACCCACCACCTCTCAACAGAAACCTTCACAAACCCACCACCTCTCAACAGAACACTATACAAACCCACCACCTCTCAACAGAAACCTTCACAAACCCACCACCTCTCAACAGAACACTATACAAACCCACCACCTCTCAACAGAAACCTTCACAAACCCACCACTTCTCAACAGAGCACATTTCCACTGAGCGCAACAAAAGCCCACAAGTGAACAGAGCACAACCAACAGCTAACAGCCTGTGAGAGAGAATAGTGAGAATAGAATACATGCAGCTGCCGGTAGTTCCCTTATCTCATAATACAACTGGGTTCAATGTGGAGGAGTCTGTGTGGCTGTAAATGGAGAGGCATCCTCCTCCTCCTCCCTCTCTTGGAGGACAAAGGATTTATTATGGATACGGCTGATTGTTCTTTCTTGATTACAGACTAGATACAGATTTCTGTGTGGATACAATGTCAAATATTGGTTGAGTCAACTTAAAAAATGTTACCCTGTTGCCTTAACATATTTCATCAAGTCCATTCAAAATGTCATGTTGAGTTCAATTAATCTAAGTTACTTTAAACTAGTAAGTGAAGGTGAACATTTTGTTGGGGTGCGCGGTACAGACTGCTATATATCGGTCCTCTAACACAGGACTCTAACACAAGACTCTAATACAGGACTCTAATACAGGACTCTAATACAGGTCTCTAATACAGGACTCTAATACAGGACTCTAATAGAGAACTCTAATACAACACTCTAATACAGGACTCTAATACAGGACTCTAATAGAGAACTCTAATACAGGACTCTAATAGAGAACTCTAATATGGGACTCTAATACAGGACTCTAACACAGGACTCTAACACAGGACTCTAATAGAGAACTCTAATACAGGACTTTAATACAGGACTCTAATACAGGACTCTAATACAGGACTCTAATAGAGAACTCTAATAGAGAACTCTAATACAGGACTCTAATACAGGTATAATACAGGACCCTAACACGGGACTCTAATACGGAACTCTAATACAGGACTTTAATACAGGTCTCTAATACAGGACTCTAATAGAGAACTCTAATACAGGACTCTAATACATGACTCTAATACAGGACTCTAATACATGACTCTAATACAGGACTCTAATACAGGACTCTAATAGAGAACTCTAATACAACACTCTAATACAGGACTCTAATACAGGACTCTAATAGAGAACTCTAATACAGGACTCTAATAGAGAACTCTAATATGGGACTCTAATACAGGACTCTAACACAGGACTCTAATACAGGACTCTAATAGAGAACTCTAATACAGGACTCTAATACAGGACTCTAATACAGGTCTAATACAGGACTCTGACACGGGACTCTAATACGGAACTCTAATACAGGACTTTAATACAGGACTCTAATACAGGACTCTAATAGAGAACTCTAATACAGGACTCTAATACAGGTCTAATACAGGGCTCTAACACGGGACTCTAATACGGAACTCTAATACAGGACTATAATACAGGACTCTAATACAGGTCTAATACAGGACTCTAATACAGGACTCTAATACAGGACTCTAATACATGACTCTAATAGAGAACTCTAATACGGGACTCTAATACGGGACTCTAATAGAGAACTCTAATACAGGACTCTACTACAACACTCTAATACAGGACCCTAATACAGGACTCTAATACAGGACTCTAATACAGAACTCTAATACATGACTCTAATAGAGAACTCTAATATGGGACTCTAATACAGGACTCTAACACAGGACTCTAATACAGGACTCTAATAGAGAACTCTAATACAGGACTTTAATGCAGGACTCTAATACAGGACTCTAATAGAGAACTCTAATACAGGACTCTAATACAGGACTCTAATACAGGTCTAATACAGGACTCTAACACGGGACTCTAACACGGGACTCTAATACAGGACTCTAATAGAGAACTCTAATACAGGTCTCTAATACAGGACTCTAATACAGGATGCTAATACAGGTCTCTAACACGGGACTATAACACGGGACTCTAATACGGGACTCTAATACAGAACTCTAACACAGGACTCTAACACATGACTCTACTACAGGACCCTAATACAGGACTGACTAGTAAAGGCCCAGTGCACTTTGTTTTACATTCTTTTTTTATTATTATATCATTTTTATTCAGATTTTTCAGGGCTCCAAACGTTTGGAGTAGATTATAGATTGGAAATCAAATAATGACTTTAATTTGAGGTTAATTTCATCCATATCTGGTGAACCGTTTAGAAATCTTAGGGAAGCAAAAGTATTTAGACAAATTCACTTACAGTATATGTGTATTAAAGTAGTGAACAGTTTAGTATTTGTTCCCATATTCATTGCACACAATGACACCATCAAGCTTGCGATGTTTACACGTGTTGGATGCATTTGCTCTTTGTTTTGGTTGTGTTTCAGATTATTTTGTGCACAACAGAAATTAAATGGTAAATAATGTATTGTGTCATTTTGGAGTCACTTTTATTGTAAATAATAATATGTTTCTAAACACTTCTACATTAATGTGGATGTTACCATGATTACAGATCATCCTGAATGAATTGTGAATAATGAGTGAGAAAGTTACAGACACACAAACATCATACCCCCAAGACATGCTAACCTCTCACCATTACAATAACAGGGGAAGTTAGCATTTTATATCATACCCCCAAGACAAGCTAACCTCTCACCATTACAATAACAGGGGAGGTTAGCATTTTATATCATACCCCCAAGACATGCTAACCTCTCACCATTACAATAACAGGGGAGGTTAGCATTTTATATCATAACCCCAAGACATGCTAACCTCTCACCATTACAATAACAGGCGAAGTTAGCATTTTATATCATACCCCCAAGACATGCTGGACTCTCACCATCACAATAACAGGGGAGGTTAGCATTTTATATCATACCCCCAAGACATGCTAACCTCTCACCATTACAATAACAGGGGAGGTTAGCATTTTATATCATACCCCCAATAATGCTAACCTCTCACCATTACAATAACAGGGGAGGTTAGCATTTTATATCATACCCCCAAAACATGCTAACCTCTCACCATTACAATAACAGGGGCGGTTTTGGGGGGTATGATAGTGCTTTTGGCTGAGGCAATCAAAGGGTAGACTTAATGAATGAATCAATAGACTGACCTTCTGCTGCCTGCTTGGTGCTGTCATAATGCCTGCCTGTCAGACAGCGAGGGCTGCTGCCTAGTGAGGGAGCCTGGGGAGGCTAGCAGCTAGCATTCACCTCTGTCCTTCTGATTGTCTGATTGCAGTTTGTTCTCCCTCTCTCTGTCTGGAAGTGAGTGTAGTGAGCCCAGCAGCTAATGCTAACCTCACTGTCTGTCCGTCTGTCCATTTGTCTGGCAGTGAGTTTAGCAGATAGTTTTCACCTCTCTCCCCCTCTCTCCCCCTCTCTCTCCCTCTTTCCCCCTCTTTCCCCCTCTCTCCCCTCTCTCCCCCTCTCTCTCCCTCTTTTCCCCTCTTTCCCACTCTTTCCCCTAGTGTATCTGAGGGTTAAAAAGGCTTCTGAAGTTTGTAACTTCCACTTTGAATTTCAGAATGGCTCAAATGAACATCATACACCTTTATTACAACACCAGCCTCTGTTACAAACACTTCCCTGTACCATACGTACAGTCTGTACCATACGCTGTACCATACGTACAGTCTGTACCATATGCTGTACCATACGTACAGTCTGTACCATACGCTGTACCATACGTACAGTCTGTACCATACGCTGTACCATACGTACAGTCTGTACCATACGTACAGTCTGTACCATACGCTGTACCATACGTACAGTCTGTACCATACGCTGTACCATACGTACAGTCTGTACCATACGTACAGTCTGTACCATACGCTGTACCATACGTACAGTCTGTACCATACGCTGTACCATACGTACAGTCTGTACCATACGCTGTACAGTCTGTACCATACGCTGTACCATACGTACAGTCTGTACCATACGCTGTACCATACGTACAGTCTGTACCATACGCTGTACCATACGTACAGTCTGTACCATACGCTGTACCATACGTACAGTCTGTACCATACGCTGTACAGTCTGTACCATACGCTGTACAGTCTGTACCATACGCTGTACAGTCTGTACCATACGCTGTACCATACGTACAGTCTGTACCATGCGTACAGTCTGTACAGTAAATATGGCTATCGTGGAGGAGCCTATCTGCTATTTCTGTAGTGTAAGGTGGCTTGATGTACAAGTACATTTACAAGTACACCCTTTGGACAGGACACTAGTCAGTACAGTCTATATTACACTACTGTCTGTCTGTATCTGGGACAGATTGGATTCATTTTCTCAGAGTATCTACAGTTGAAGTCGGAAGTTAACATACACCTTAGCCAAATACATTTAACCTCAGTTTTTCACAATTCCTGGCATTTAATCCTAGTAAAAATTCTATGTCTTAGGTCAGTTAGGATCACCACTTTATTTTAAGAATGTCAAATGTCAGAATAATAGCAGAGAAAATGATTTCGTTCAGCTTTTATTTCTTTCATCACATTCCCGGTGAGTCAGAAGCTTACATACACTCAATTTGTATTTGGTAGCATTGCCTTAAATTGTGTAACTTGGGTCAAACGTTTCGGGTAGCCTTCCACAAGCTTCCCACAATAAGTTGGGTGAATTTTGGCCCAGTCAGGTTTGTACGCTTCCTTGCTCGCACACGCTTTTTCAGTTCTGCCCACAAATTTTCTATGGGATTGAGGTCCGGGCTTTGTCATGGCCACTCCAATACCTTGACTTTGTTGTCCTTAAGCCATAACTTTGGAAGTATGCTTGAGGTCATTGTCCATTTGGAAGACCCATTTGTGACCAAGCTTTAACTTCCTGAGATGTTGCTTCAATATATTTGTGACCGAGCTTCAATATATTCACATCATTTTCATTCCTCATGCTGCCATCTATTTGGTGAAGTGCACCAGTCCCTTCTGCAGCAAAGCACCCCCACAACATGATGCTGCCACCCCCTGTGCTTTACGCTTGGGATGGTGTTTTTCGGCTTGCAAGCCTCCTCCTTTTTCCTCCAAACATAACGATGGTCATTATGGCCAAACAGTCATATTTTTGTTTCATCAGACCAGAGGAAATTTCTCCAAAAACTACAATCTTTGTTCCCATGTGAAGTTGCAAACCGTAGTGTGGCTTTTTATGGCGGTTTTGGAGCAGTGGCTTATTCCTTGCTGAGTGGCCTTTCAGGTTATTTATTTATTTTATTTATTTAACTAGGCAGGTCAGTTAAGAACAAATTCTTATTTCAATGACGGCCTAGGAACAATGGATTAACTGCCTTGTTCAGGAGCAGAACGACAGATTTTTACCTTGTCAGTTCTGGGATACGATGTTGCAACCATTCGGTTTCAAGTCCAACGCTCTAACCACTAGGCTACCTGCCGCTCCATGTCGATATAGGGATATTTTACTGTGGATTTTGATACTTTTGTACCTGTTTCCTCCAACATCTTCACAAGGTCCTTTGCTGTTGTTCTGGGATTGATTTGCACTTTTCGCACTAAAGTACGTTCATCTCTAGGAGACAGAACGCATCTCCTTCCTGAGCGGTATGACGGCTGCGTGGTTCCATGGTGTTTATAGTTGCGTACTATTGTTTGTACAGATGAACGTGGTACCTTCAGGTGTTTGGAAATTGCTCCCAAGGATGAACCAGACTGGTGGAGGTCTACAATTTCTTTTCTGAGGTCTTGGCTGATTTCTTTTGATTTTTCCATGATGACAAGCATAGAGTCACTGATTTTGAAGGTAGGCCTTGAAATACAAGGTGATCAAATGAAACGCTACACTTTAATGATAATTTGATGATGTGACTTAAGGTCTTTCTCTCTCAGCCAATGGCAGTCTGATTCAGTTCGTTCTCCATCTCTTATCCAATGGCATAGTCTGATAATCGTTGTGTCTTCCTCTCAGCCAATCGGTGCTTCTGATTCAGTTTGCTCTGCATCTCTCAGTCAATGGTGGAATCAAATTCTGTTTGTTCTGTCTCTCTCAGCCAATGAATAATTGAGCTGAGTACAGCACTGAGCCCCAGTTTAGCCTTGTCACACTCAAAGAGAAGAGCAGTAACCAGGAAACAGGAACTGCATCTTTTATAAATATTAGCCTTTATCAATATTCAGCAGAAGGAGAGAGAGTAGGAAGGAAGACATCTTTTGGCACCCTAATCAAAGTTAGCTTTACTGAGCAGCCCTTTTGTTCTCTTTCTATCTTTATCTCTCTCCCTCTTTCTCCCATTTATCTTTCTCTCTCTCTTCGAAAATATGATACACAGTATAGGTTAGATAATGATGCAATGCTGCATAGTAAGAAACAAGGCTACCTTGTCCTTATGTGATTCCAAAGCAGAGGAGTATAAGTATGTCTCTCTATAACAGCAGTGATGGAACCTCTGTCTCTCATGGGGATTCTATTACAGTGATGGAACCTCTGTCTCTCATGGGGATTCTATAACAGTGATGGAACCTCTGTCTCTCATGGGGATTCTATTACAGTGATGGAACCTCTGTCTCTCATGGGGATTCTATAACAGTGATGGAACCTCTGTCTCTCATGGGGATTCTATAACAGTGATGGAACCTCTGTCTCTCATGGGGATTCTATAACAGTGATGGAACCTCTGTCTCTCATGGGGATTCTATTACAGTGATGGAACCTCTGTCTCTCATGGGGATTCTATAACAGTGATGGAACCTCTGTCTCTCATGGGGATTCTATAACAGTGATGGAACCTCTGTCTCTCATGGGGATTCTATAACAGTGATGGAACCTCTGTCTCTCATGGGGATTCTATAACAGTGATGGAACCTCTGTCTCTCATGGTGATTCTATAACAGTGATGGAACCTCTGTCTCTCATGGGGATTCTATAACAGTGATGGAACCTCTGTCTCTCATGGGGATTCTATAACAGTGATGGAACCTCTGTCTCTCATGGGGATTCTATAACAGTGATGGAACCGCCACAGTCCACACCCACCCAGGGCTCAGCCATGAGCTCTGTTCTGTTCATTCATCTATTCTCCAGGTAGCACAGATATCCTCAGTAAAAAACTTGACCTATACCCCTCCCCCACCACACATCTCCCCATCCCTGATATGAATGTTTATTTCTCGGTCGAAAAATGACATTTGCTTTGGTGGGAATCTTGCATTTTGGCTGCAGTTCAAGGTTGGTTGAGCACTGCCATTTCCTACAGAGAAGTGACATTTGAGAATCCAAAGGGATGTTGTGTTATTCATGATAATAGAGGGTGCCAGTGCTGTGTTCTTATTAAGGGCAGGGAACCCAGCCAGGCACTAAGTAACTAAGTAACTAAGTGACAGACAGACAGACAGACAGACAGACAGACAGACAGACAGACAGACAGACAGACAGACAGACAGACAGACAGACAGACAGACAGACAGACAGACACACACACACACACACACACACACACACACACACACAGAGCATTCTCTTCTCTTAGTGCACTAGTGCAGCGCTACACCTCCAGGGCTTAACTCTAAACCACTAAACCAGGATGAGAGGCAAACCGAGAAGTCATCAATAGTGCCTTCCACTGCAGTACTGTAAGTTAGCCAAGCCAGCCCAGCAGATTGTTGCCGTGTGTGTGTGTGTGTGTATGTATGTATGTATGTGTGTGTGTGTGTGTGTGTGTGTGTGTGTGTGTGTGTGTGTGTGTGTGTGTGTGTGTGTGTGCGTGTGTGTATGTATATGTGTGTGTGTGTGTGTGTGTGTGTGTGTGTGTCCAGGGCTGAGGTTGGCTGGGGCTGATACAGAGTGATCGGGGTTGCTCTAGTCCAGTGGAGGCTGCTGAGGGGAAGAATGGCATCAAACACATCAACCATGTTGATACCACTCCATTGACTCCATTTCAGACATTATTATGAGCCGTCTTCCCCTCAGCAGGTAAAGCTCTACTGACATCATAGGAGACAGAGGTAAGGCTCTACTGACATCATAGGAGACAGAGGTAAGGCTCTTCTGACATCATAGGAGACAGAGGTAAGGCTCTACTGACATCATAGGAGACAGAGGTAAGGCTCTTCTGACATCATAGGAGACAGAGGTAAGGCTCTACTGACATCATAGGAGACAGAGGTAAGGCTCTACTGACATCATAGGAGACAGAGGTAAGGCTCTACTGACATCATAGGAGACAGAGGTAAGGCTCTTCTGACATCATAGGAGACAGAGGTAAGGCTCTTCTGACATCATAGGAGACAGAGGTAAGGCTCTTCTGACATCATAGGAGACAGAGGTAAGGCTCTATTGACATCATAGGAGACAGAGGTAAGGCTCTTCTGACATCATAGGAGACAGAGGTAAGGCTCTATTGACATCATAGGAGACAGAGGTAAGGCTCTACTGACATCATAGGAGACAGAGGTAAGGCTCTACTGACATCATAGGAGACAGAGGTAAGGCTCTATTGACATCATAGGAGACAGAGGTAAGGCTCTATTGACATCATAGGAGACAGAGGTAAGGCTCTATTGACATCATAGGAGACAGAGGTAAGGCTCTACTGACATCATAGGAGACAGAGGTAAGGCTCTTCTGACATCATAGGAGACAGAGGTAAGGCTCTATTGACATCATAGGAGACAGAGGTAAGGCTCTTCTGACATCATAGGAGACAGAGGTAAGGCTCTATTGACATCATAGGAGACAGAGGTAAGGCTCTACTGACATCATAGGAGACAGAGGTAAGGCTCTTCTGACATCATAGGAGACAGAGGTAAGGCTCTATTGACATCATAGGAGACAGAGGTAAGGCTCTATTGACATCATAGGAGACAGAGGTAAGGCTCTACTGACATCATAGGAGACAGAGGTAAGGCTCTTCTGACATCATAGGAGACAGAGGTAAGGCTCTATTGACATCATAGGAGACAGAGGTAAGGCTCTATTGACATCATAGGAGACAGAGGTAAGGCTCTACTGACATCATAGGAGACAGAGGTAAGGCTCTACTGACATCATAGGAGACAGAGGTAAGGCTCTATTGACATCATAGGAGACAGAGGTAAGGCTCTACTGACATCATAGGAGACAGAGGTAAGGTTCTACTGACATCATAGGAGACAGAGGTAAGGCTCTACTGACATCATAGGAGACAGAGGTAAGGCTCTACTGACATCATAGGAGACAGAGGTAAGGCTCTATTGACATCATAGGAGACAGAGGTAAGGCTCTACTGACACATCATAGGAGACAGAGGTAAGGCTCTATTGACATCATAGGAGACAGAGGTAAGGCTCTACTGACATCATAGGAGACAGAGGTAAGGCTCTATTGACATCATAGGAGACAGAGGTAAGGCTCTACTGACATCATAGGAGACAGAGGTAAGGCTCTACTGACATCATAGGAAACAGAGGTAAGGCTCTACTGACATCATAGGAGACAGAGGTAAGGCTCTACTGACATCATAGGAAACAGAGGTAAGGCTCTACTGACATCATAGGAGACAGAGGTAAGGCTCTACTGACATCATAGGAGACAGAGGTAAGGCTCTACTGACATCATAGGAGACAGAGGTAAGGCTCTACTGACATCATAGGAGACAGAGGTAAGGCTCTACTGACATCATAGGAGACAGAGGTAAGGCTCTACTGACATCATAGGAGACAGAGGTAAGGCTCTACTGACATCATAGGAGACAGAGGTAAGGCTCTACTGACATCATAGGAGACAGAGGTAAGGCTGACATCATAGGAGACAGAGGTAAGGCTCTACTGACATCATAGGAAACAGAGGTAAGGCTCTACTGACATCATAGGAGACAGAGGTAAGGCTCTACTGACATCATAGGAAACAGAGGTAAGGCTCTACTGACATCATAGGAAACAGAGGTAAGGCTCTACTGACATCATAGGAGACAGAGGTAAGGCTCTACTGACATCATAGGAAACAGAGGTAAGGCTCTACTGACATCATAGGAGACAGAGGTAAGGCTCTACTGACATCATAGGAGACAGAGGTAAGGCTCTACTGACATCATAGGAGACAGAGGTAAGGCTCTACTGACATCATAGGAGACAGAGGTAAGGCTCTACTGACATCATAGGAGACAGAGGTAAGGCTCTACTGACATCATAGGAGACAGAGGTAAGGCTCTACTGACATCATAGGAGACAGAGGTAAGGCTCTACTGACATCATAGGAGACAGAGGTAAGGCTCTACTGACATCATAGGCAGCAAAGCCAATGAAGTATACAAGCATTCTGCTACACCCGCAATAACATCTGCTAACCACATGTGTTTGTGACCAATACAATTTGATTTGATTTGAGCAGCACTGAAACAGGAGCCTGCATACCAGAGCAGAGCTGCTGTGCCTGCACTGCTAAGGACAGGCTTCACAGAAGTAGCGACCCGTCCATTAGGGTGTGATGTGACTAGTCAAAAGTATTTGTATTTTATTTTTCAACAAAATAGCTATTATATAATTAAAGGATAATATAAAACATTTACATAAATGTGTGGTTAAATTGTGTATATTTGACTGTTTTAAAACAAGCTGTTACAGTGCTGCTCTTCCATCAGCTGCTCCAGCCTGCCGACCAGCAATGAGATTGCAGGATTTCATCACATGATTTCCACAGCAGAAAGTAAATGGACCGTCCTGGGCTTTGAGATGAACGAGTGGTGCAGCTTCTCTTCTGTCATTACTGGTTTTCTCTTTCCTTTTTCATCTTTGTTTCTCTTCCACAACAAAGACATTTAGGGACGGGGAAGAAAATGCTATAAAAAAAAATGGGAAAGATTTTCTGTGCAAAATGTCCAAATGACATCAGTTTGACCCGTTTTAAGGAAATTATAAAGGTGTCAAAACGACCCTACATGTTTTTGATGTTTTTGATCAAAGTTCGACTTGGATGCATATTTTGTGGTTGAAATACTACAAGCTTTTATGACAGCACTGCCATCCTTACAGACGGCCCCTAACCACACATCCATTCCCCCAAGATGGTGAAAGAAATGAGTACTATTTCTCCACTCTTGTTCCAGAGTCACAATGTGCATTTGGTGTATTATTTTACTGCAAGAACTGCTTAAATCCTCAGGAGTAGGTATTATATTAGGCTATGTGAGAGGCTATAGACCTACAGTCAGTTTCCAGAGTTCAGTTCGGCTACTATTCCATGGAACCCATCTGAACAGTACAGTTACTTTGACGTGCCATGTTGAAGTCCCCGTCTTGTGACTGTGGAATTTGTATAGCACCTCACAATCATCACAGATAATATAGACCGCACTGCCGCCATCCTCTTTTACCACTTCACCAAATCATTACTGTTCTGACCCTCCCTTCTCCTTATTTTCAACTCTGTCACGTTCTGACCTTAGTTCCTTTGTTTTGTCTTTTGTTTTAATATGGTCAGGGTGTGAGTTGGGTGGGTTGTCTATGTTAGTTTGTCTATGATTTTCTATTTCTGTGTTTGGCCTGGTATGGTTCTCAATCAGAGGCAGCTGTCAATCGTTCTCCCTGATTGAGAACCATATTTAGGGAGCCTGTTTTCCATTGTGTTTTGTGGGTGGTTGTTTTCAGTCTTTGTGTGTTTGCACCAGACAGAACTGTTTCGATTATTTCTTTGTTGTTTTTTGTTATTCAGTGTTCAGTTTTGATTATTATTAAAAATCATGAACACTTACCACGCTGCACCTAGGTCCTCCTCTCTATCTCCAGACGACATCCGTTACAGAACCACCCCCCACCAAAGGACCAAGCAGCGTGGTAACGGGCAGCAGCAGCAGCAGCAGCGAGATCTGGACTATGTTACAACATGGGACAAAATAGAGAGGTGGTCGGTCGACCCAGGGAGAGTGCCGGAGCCCGCCTGGGATTCTCTGGAACAATGTGAGGAGGGATACCGGCGAATGGAGTTGGCACGGCGATCAAGGAGGCCCGAGAGGCAGCCCCAAAAATGTTGTGGGGGGAGCACACAGGGAGTGTGGCGAAGTCAGGTAGGAGACCTGCGCCAACTCTCCATGCTTACTGTGGAGAGAGAGGGACCGGGCAGGCACCGTGTTATGTCGTGAGGCACACGCTGTCCCCGGTGCGTTTGCATAGCCCGTGCATAACCTATGCACAGCGCCTCGTATCGGCCGGGCTAGAGTGGGCATCGAGACAGGTGCCATGAATCTGGCTCAGCGCATCTGGTCTCCAGTGCGTCTCCTCTGGCCGGTGTACATGGCACCAGCCTTATGCATGGTGTCCCCGGTTCGCCAGCACAGCCCAGTGCGGGCTATTCCACCTCGCCGCACTGGCCTGACTACGGGGAGCATTTAACCAGGTAAGGTTGGGAAGGCTCGGTGCTTCAGACCTCCTGTGCACCTTCACGGTCCGGTCTATCCGATGCCACCTCCAGGAACCAGCCCCCCGCACCAGGCTGTCTCTCCGTCTCCTTCCTACAGGTGCTCCCCCCTGACCAGCGCTACCAGAGCCTTCCTCCTCTCCAGCGCTGCCAGAGTCTCCCGTTTGTCCCGAGCTGCCAGAGTCTCCCGTCTGTTCCCGAGCTGCCAGAGTCTCCCGTCTGTGCCGGAGCAGCCAGAGTCTCCCGTCTGTGCCGGAGCAGCCAGAGTCTCCCGCCTGTGCCCGAGCTGCCAGTGTCTCCCGTCTGTGCCGAGCTGCCGGAGTCTCCCGTCTGTGCCTTGCTGCCGGATTCTCCCATCAGTCAGCCAGGAGCTGCCGGAGCCGTCCGTCACGCCGGCGCTGCCGTAATCGCCTTTCACTCCGGAGCTGCCGGAGTCTCCCGTCCGTCCGGTGCTGCCAGAATCTCCCGTCCGTCCGGTGCTGCCGGAATCTCCCGTCCATTCGGGACCCGTGGCTTGGGTCTAAGGTCCGAGGTCAGCGGCGATGGTCGCCACGGAGGCCATGGAGGAGGGTAGAGAGGTGGAGAAGGACTATGGTGGAGTGGGGTCCACGTCCCGCGCCAGAGCCGCCACCGCGGACAGAAACCCACCCAGACCCTCCCCTATAGGTTTAGGTTTCGCGGCCGGAGTCCGCACCTTTGGGGGGTGGGGTACTGTCACGTTCTGACCTTAGTTCCTTTGTTTAGTCTTTTGTTTTAGTATGGTCAGGGCGTGAGTTGGGTGGGTTGTCTATGTTAGTTTGTCTATGATTTTCTATTTCTGTGTTTGGCCTGGTATGGTTCTCAATCAGAGGCAGCTGTCAATCGTTGTCCTTGATTGAGAACCATATTTCCTGTGCATATTTTCCATTATGTTTTGTGGGTGGTTGTTTTCAGTCTTTGTGTGGTTGCACAAGACAGAACTGTTTCGGTTGTTTCTTCGTTGTTTTTGTTATTCAGTGTTCAGTTTTGATTATTATTAAAAATCATGAACACTTACCACGCTGCACCTTGGTCCTCACCTTCTTCCCACAACAGCCGTTACAAACTCTCCATTTCACAACTTTCTCTTATTGAATTAAACTCTGACATCGTCCTTTTTGCCTTTACTTTTTCTGCCCAAGTTCCCAAAAGCATTTGGCAATCGGTGTGCATTTGGTGCGCTACAGTTTAGCCCTAAAGCTTAGGCTGAGGCTACGCACTAACGACAGATACAAAACCTCAATGTTGCCTATAGATATAAATTGCACAAGATTTCTACATTTATGGATTTTTAATGCATTGTTTTCTCTTTAATCAACCTGCCCGTCACCCACCCGCCCTTCATCCACACAATATTTCATGACCCTAAATCCGCCCGCGCATCGCTAGTCTGCTCTCAGGTACTGAACAGATGGAGCTAAGGAGCAAATTGCGATGAACTTGTAAATAAATAATCATACCAGTCATTGGGAGCCTGGGACCTGAACCGGACATCCATCACACAGTCGAAGGACAGATATACTAGCTAGAACCTTCTCCTGGATCTGGTTGGACATGGCCAATTCGCAACACTGTTTTTTGTTTCTCCTACTATTAAATGCTAGCTAGAGGACACTAGCAACCACCAATCTAGCACACCGGTAGCTAGCTTGCTGGCTCGCATGCCAATCAATCTAACAAAAGTTACTGGCGAGCTTATCATGCTTGTGACATTATGCAAGCTAAATATCCCGTTAGATCATTTGTTTTCACCATTCGCATCTGTGGTTGTTGCGTTTTCCCTGTGCTTGTTGTGTTTTCCCTGTGGCTGTTGCGTTTTCCCTGTGCTTGTTGTGTTTTCCCTGTGCTTGTTGCGTTTTCCCTGTGCTTGTTGCGTTTTCCCTGTGCTTGTTGTGTTTTCCCTGTGCTTGTTGCGTTTTCCCTGTGCTTGTTGTGTTTTCCCTGTGCTTGTTGCGTTTTCCCTGTGCTTGTTGCGTTTTCCCTGTGCTTGTTGCGTTTTCCCTGTGCTTGTTGCGTTTTCCCTGTGCTTGTTGCGTTTTCCCTGTGCTTGTTGTGTTTTCCCTGTGCTTGTTGTGTTTTCCCTGTGCTTGTTGTGTTTTCCCTGTGCTTGTTGTGTTTTCCCTGTGCTTGTTGTGTTTTCCCTGTGCTTGTTGTGTTTTCCCTGTGCTTGTTGCGTTTTCCCTGTGCTTGTTGCGTTTTCCCTGTGGTTGTTGTTTTCCCTGTGGTTGTTGTTTTCCCTGTGGTTGTTGTTTTCCCTGTGCTTGTTGCGTTTTCCCTGTGGTTGTTGTTTTCCCTGTGGTTGTTGTTTTCCCTGTGCTTGTTGTGTTTTTCCTGTGCTTGTTGCGTTTTCCCTGTGGTTGTTGCGTTTTCTCTGTGGTTGTTGTTTTCCCTGTGGTTGTTGTTTTCCCTGTGGCTGTTGCGTTTTCCCTGTGCTTGTGTCACAGATGCCCTCGTGAGATGGCTGCGCGCTGCTCATTAAAAAAATAATAGCTTTTGATAATCAAAACATTTGTGGCGTGTGCAGCAGAAATGATTCTGTTTTACATCCTGATCTTGGTTACACCTGCTCTACAAGGTCACACCTACAGCAAGGGGGAATAGGAGACACCAATTCTCTAGTCCCCAGGGAAGGGGATGTTGGTCCACACGCACGCACGCACACGCGCGCGCACACACACACACACACACACACACACACACACACACACACACACACACACACACACACACACACACACACACACAGGTTGTTATGCAGGGTTATTTAGAGTCGATGGATGCAGAATTACCAAGCGGACGCGATGCTTTTTTGATTTTCTCACATCATCCATTTTTATATTCAATAATGTCACATTAAGTGAGCTGCACCTGCTAGGCCAATCTGGTGTTTGAAGCTTTAAGGTTGTTTTCTAAGAGAGAGAGTGTGTGTGTTGTGGGAGGAGATCCGCAGTACCCGAAGGGAGGAGATAAGCTACAGAGGGAGGAGATAAGCTACAGGGGGAGGAGATAAGCTACAGAGGGAGGAGATAAGCTACAGAGGGAGGAGATAAGCTACAGCGGGAGGAAGAAGCTACAGAGGAGATAAGCTACAGAGGAAGGAGATAAGCTACAGCTGGAGGAGATAAGCTACAGCGGGAGGAGATAAGCTACAGAGGGAGGAGATAAGCTACAGCGGGAGGAGATAAGCTACAGAGGGAGGAGATAAGCTACAGCGGGAGGAAGAAGCTACAGAGGAGATAAGCTACAGAGGAAGGAGGTAAGCTACAGCGGGAGGAGGTAAGCTACAGAGGGAGGAGATAAGCTACAGAGGGAGGAGATAAGCTACAGAGGGAGGAGATAAGCTACAGAGGGAGGAGATAAGCTACAGAGGGAGGAGATAAGCTACAGAGGGAGGAGATAAGCTACAGAGGGAGGAGATAAGCTACAGCGGGAGGAGATAAGCTACAGAGGGAGGAGATAAGCTACAGCGGGAGGAAGAAGCTACAGAGGAGATAAGCTACAGAGGAAGGAGGTAAGCTAAAGCGTGAGGAGGTAAGCTACAGAGGGAGGAGATAAGCTACAGAGGGAGGAGATAAGCTACAGCGGGAGGAAGAAGCTACAGAGGAGATAAGCTACAGAGGAAGGAGGTAAGCTACAGCGTGAGGAGGTAAGCTACAGAGGGAGGAGATAAGCTACAGAGGGAGGAGATAAGCTACAGAGGGAGGAGATAAGCTACAGAGGGAGGAGATAAGCTACAGAGGGAGGAGATAAGCTACAGAGGGAGGAGATAAGCTACAGAGGGAGGAGATAAGCTACAGCTGGAGGAGATAAGCTACAGCGGGAGGAGATAAGCTACAGAGGGAGGAGATAAGCTACAGAGGGAGGAGATAAGCTACAGAGGGAGGAGATAAGCTACAGCTGGAGGAAAGCTACAGCAGGAGGAGATAAGCTACAGAGGGAGGAGATAAGCTACAGCAGGAGGAAGAAGCTACAGAGGAGATAAGCTACAGAGGAAGGAGGTAAGCTACAGTGTGAGGAGGTAAGCTACAGAGGGAGGAGATAAGCTACAGAGGGAGGAGATAAGCTACAGCTGGAGGAGATAAGCTACAGCGGGAGGAGATAAGCTACAGAGGGAGGAGATAAGCTACAGCGGGAGGAAGAAGCTACAGAGGAGATAAGCTACAGAGGAAGGAGGTAAGCTACAGCGTGAGGAGGTAAGCTACAGAGGGAGGAGATAAGCTACAGAGGGAGGAGATAAGCTACAGAGGGAGGAGATAAGCTACAGAGGGAGGAGATAAGCTACAGCGGGAGGAGATAAGCTACAGAGGGAGGAGATAAGCTACAGCGGGAGGAAGAAGCTACAGAGGAGATAAGCTACAGAGGAAGGAGGTAAGCTAAAGCGTGAGGAGGTAAGCTACAGAGGGAGGAGATAAGCTACAGAGGGAGGAGATAAGCTACAGCGGGAGGAAGAAGCTACAGAGGAGATAAGCTACAGAGGAAGGAGGTAAGCTACAGCGTGAGGAGGTAAGCTACAGAGGGAGGAGATAAGCTACAGAGGGAGGAGATAAGCTACAGAGGGAGGAGATAAGCTACAGAGGGAGGAGATAAGCTACAGAGGGAGGAGATAAACTACAGAGGGAGGAGATAAGCTACAGAGGGAGGAGATAAGCTACAGCTGGAGGAGATAAGCTACAGCGGGAGGAGATAAGCTACAGAGGGAGGAGATAAGCTACAGAGGGAGGAGATAAGCTACAGAGGGAGGAGATAAGCTACAGCTGGAGGAAAGCTACAGCAGGAGGAGATAAGCTACAGAGGGAGGAGATAAGCTACAGCAGGAGGAAGAAGCTACAGAGGAGATAAGCTACAGAGGAAGGAGGTAAGCTACAGTGTGAGGAGGTAAGCTACAGAGGGAGGAGATAAGCTACAGAGGGAGGAGATAAGCTACAGCTGGAGGAGATAAGCTACAGCGGGAGGAGATAAGCTACAGAGGGAGGAGATAAGCTACAGCGGGAGGAAGAAGCTACAGAGGAGATAAGCTACAGAGGAAGGAGGTAAGCTACAGAGGGAGGAGATAAGCTACAGAGGGAGGAGATAAGCTACAGCTGGAGGAGATAAGCTACAGCGGGAGGAGATCAGCTAAAGCGGGAGGAGATAAGCTACAGAGGGAGGAGATAAGCTACAGCGGGAGGAAGAAGCTACAGAGGAGATAAGCTACAGAGGAAGGAGGTAAGCTACAGCGTGAGGAGGTAAGCTACAGAGGGAGGAGATAAGCTACAGAGGGAGGAGATAAGCTACAGCGGGAGGAAGAAGCTACAGAGGAGATAAGCTACAGAGGGAGGAGATAAGCTACAGAGGGAGGAGATAAGCTACAGCGGGAGGAGATAAGCTACAGAGGGAGGAGATAAGCTACAGAGGGAGGAGATACGCTACAGAGGGAGGAGATAAGCTACAGAGGGAGGAGATAAGCTACAGAGGAAGGAGATAAGCTACAGCGGGAGGAGATAAGCTACAGCGGGAGGAGATAAGCTACAGAGGGAGGAGATAAGCTAAAGAAGGAGGAGATAAGTAACAGAGGGAGGAGATAAGCTACAGAGGGAGGAGATAAGCTACAGAGGGAGGAGATAAGCTACAGAGGGAGGAGATAAGCTACAGCGGGATGAGATAAGCTACAGAGGGAGGAGAAAAGCTACAGAGGGAGGAGATAAGCTACAGCGGGAGGAGATAAGCTACAGAGGGAGGAGTTAAGCTACAGAGGGAGGAGATAAGCTACAGTGGGAGGAGAGGCCTCATATAGGCTACCGTGGGAGGAGAGGCCTCATATAGGCTACAGTGGGAGGAGAGGCCTCATATAGGCTACAGTGGGAGGAGAGGCCTCATATAGGCTACAGTGGGAGGAGAGGCCTCAAATAGGCTACAGTGGGTGGAGAGGCCTCGTATAGGCTACAGTGGGAGGAGAGGCCTCATATAGGCTACAGTGGGAGGAGAGGCCTCATATAGGCTACAGTGGGAGGAGAGGCCTCATATAGGCTACAGTGGGAGGAGAGGCCTCATATAGGCTACAGTGGGAGGAGAGGCCTCATATAGGCTACAGTGGGAGGAGAGGCCTCATATAGGCTACAGTGGGAGGAGAGGCCTCATATAGGCTACAGTGGGAGGAGAGGGCTCATATAGGCTACTGTCTGGCCCAACCAAGACCTCAGAGATACACACACACGCATGCCTGTACATTTGTATTCTGTATGTGAATGTGTGAGAATATGTTGTGTGTGTGCCACAGTATTGGCATGCCTGCCCTGTGTGTGTGTGTGCATGTGTGTCTATGCATGTGTTTGTTCAGGCCAAGGAAAATGGGTAGGCCCTCATACACTGTGACATTTAAAATGGAGGAAATGGACCAACTCCATGTTACTCATAATAGTAACTCTATTCAAATACCTTTATTCAGTACTTCTAGGATGGGCACTAAGTACTGTGATAACTGTAACAGCTGTAATAACTGTAACAGCTGTAATAACTGTAATAGCTGTAATACTGTGATAGCTGTGATAACTGTGATAACTGTGATAACTGTGATACTGTAATAACTGTAATGGCTGTGATAACTTTGATAACTGTAACAGCTGTAATAACTGTACTGGCTGTAATAACTGTGATAACTTTAATACTGTGATAACTGTGAAAACTGTAATACCTGCAATGCTGTGATAACTGTAATACTGTGAAAACTGTAATAACTGCAGTAGCTGTAATAGCTGTGATAACTGTAACAGCTGTGATAACTGTGATAACTGCAATGCTGTGATAACTGTAACAGCTGTAATAGCTGTGAAAACTGTGATAATTTTAACAGCTGTAATAACTGTGATACTGTGACAACTGTAATACTGTAATAACTGTGATACCTGTGGTAGCTATGATAACTGTGATAAAGGCACATTCAGGTGGAAATACTAAAAGCACAAGGGCATCCTATCCATTGTCTTCTGTGATATCTGTGATAACTGTAATAGCTGTAACGCTGTGATAACTGTGGTACCGTAATAACTGTAATACCTGTGATAACTGTAATAATTGTCATGCTGCAATAATTGTAACAACTGGAATAACTGTGATATATGTGATAACTATGATAACTGTAACAGCTGTAAAAACTGTGATAACTGTGACAACTGTAATAATTGTAATGCTGCAATAACTGTAACAAATGGAATAACTGTGATATCTGTGATAACTATGATAACTGAAACAGCTGTAAAAACTGTGATAACTGTGACAACTGTAATAATTGTAATGCTGCAATAACTGTAACAAATGGAATAACTGTGATATCTGTGATAACTATGATAACTGTAACAGCTGTAAAAACTGTGATAACTGTGACAACTGTAATAATTGTAATGCTGCAATAACTGTAACAAATGGAATAACTGTGATATCTGTGATAACTATGATAACTGAAACAGCTGTAAAAACTGTGATAACTGTGAAAACTGCAATAACTGTAACAACTATAATAACTGTGATAACTGTAACAGCTGTAATAACTGTAATAGCTGTAATACTGTGATATCTGTGATAACTGTAATAGCTGTAACGCTGTGATAACTGTGGTACTGTAATAACCGTAATACCTGTGATAACTGTAACAGCTGTAATAACTGTAATAGCTGTAATACTGTGATAGCTGTGATAACTGTAACAGCTGTAATAACTGTAATAGCTGTAATACTGTGATAACTTTGATAACTGTAACAGCTGTAATAACTGTACTGGCTGTAATAACTGTGATAACTTTAATACTGTGATAACTGTGAAAACTGTAATACCTGCAATGCTGTGATAACTGTAATACTGTGAAAACTGTAATAACTGCAGTAGCTGTAATAGCTGTGATAACTGTAACAGCTGTGATAACTGTGATAACTGCAATGCTGTGATAACTGTAACAGCTGTAATAGCTGTGAAAACTGTGATAATTTTAACAGCTGTAATAACTGTGATACTGTGACAACTGTAATACTGTAATAACTGTGATACCTGTGGTAGCTATGATAACTGTGATAAAGGCACATTCAGGTGGAAATACTAAAAGCACAAGGGCATCCTATCCATTGTCTTCTGTGATATCTGTGATAACTGTAATAGCTGTAACGCTGTGATAACTGTGGTACCGTAATAACTGTAATACCTGTGATAACTGTAATAATTGTCATGCTGCAATAATTGTAACAACTGGAATAACTGTGATATATGTGATAACTATGATAACTGTAACAGCTGTAAAAACTGTGATAACTGTGACAACTGTAATAATTGTAATGCTGCAATAACTGTAACAAATGGAATAACTGTGATATCTGTGATAACTATGATAACTGAAACAGCTGTAAAAACTGTGATAACTGTGACAACTGTAATAATTGTAATGCTGCAATAACTGTAACAAATGGAATAACTGTGATATCTGTGATAACTATGATAACTGTAACAGCTGTAAAAACTGTGATAACTGTGACAACTGTAATAATTGTAATGCTGCAATAACTGTAACAAATGGAATAACTGTGATATCTGTGATAACTATGATAACTGAAACAGCTGTAAAAACTGTGATAACTGTGAAAACTGCAATAACTGTAACAACTATAATAACTGTGATAACTGTAACAGCTGTAATAACTGTAATAGCTGTAATACTGTGATATCTGTGATAACTGTAATAGCTGTAACGCTGTGATAACTGTGGTACTGTAATAACCGTAATACCTGTGATAACTGTAACAGCTGTAATAACTGTAATAGCTGTAATACTGTGATAGCTGTGATAACTGTAATAACTGTGATAACTGTGATACTGTAATAACTGTAATGGCTGTGATAACTGTGATAACTGTAACAGCTGTAATAACTGTACTGGCTGTAATAACTGTGATAACTTTAATACTGTGATAACTGTGAAAACTGTAATAACTGCAATGCTGTGATAACTGTAATACTGTGAAAACTGTAATAACTGCAGTAGCTGTAATAGCTGTGATAACTGTAACAGCTGTGATAACTGTGATAACTGCAATGCTGTGATAACTGTGATAATTTTAACAGCTGTAATAACGGTGATACTGTGATAACTGTAATACTGTGATAACTGTGCTAGTGTAATACCTGTAATAACTGTGATACCTGTGGTAGCTATATTATGATAACTGTGACAAAGGCACATTCAGATGGAAATACTAAAAGCATAAGGGCATCCTATCCATTGTCTTCTATGATCTGAACTGGTTCTGAAATGAGTTTGACTCAACTCACAACGAACACCCTCCCTCTCTCTGTCAGCCAATGTGACAGATGACCTTCACAAGGCAACACTGCAGGTGTGTGTGTCCTTTCTCCCTGTTTGCGAACCCCAATTAAAGGATGATAGAATAATGAAACAAATGACTAGCCTGTCTAGCATCACCCCCATCCTCCATCCTCTCATCCCCCTTTCCTTCCCCTAGACAACAGCATGATGTGACCACTCGGAAATAGAGACAGGTCATGACATTACATCATAGAACCAGCTTGCAGAAGCCTAATGAAGAGTAGAGAACAAACAGTACATTGTTTAACTTCAGGAACAGAAAATACAAGCCTCGTTACAGACCTGTTTGTGCTGTCTGGTCAAATCCTATGGTCATTGTCATTAAACTCGTGTGCTATTACGTATATAGTGTATACTGGGGTATTTGGAAATAGCCACGGGATGGTTTTTCAACACTGTTGAAACTATTTCTTTTAAGTTTTTCAATAAATGTGAATATTTGTAGCTACTTTTTAAGTATATACCTGCAGTGAAATAGGAGAGCCAGTCAACTTGTGAAATAGGAGAGCCAGTCAACTTGTGAAATAGGAGAGCCAGTCAACTTGTGAAATAGGAGCCAGTCAACTTGTGAAATAGGAGAGCCAGTCAACTTGTGAAATAGGAGCCAGTCAACTTGTGAAATAGGAGAGCCAGTCAACTTGTGAAATAGGTGAGCCAGTCAACTTGTGAAATAGGAGAGCCAGTCAACTTGTGAAATAGGAGAGCCAGTCAACTTGTGAAATAGGAGAGCCAGTCAACTTGTGAAATAGGAGAGCCAGTCAACTTGTGAAATAGGAGAGCCAGTCAACTTGTGAAATAGGAGAGCCAGTCAACTTGTGAAATAGGAGAGCCAGTCAACTTGTGAAATAGGAGAGCCAGTCAACTTGTGAAATAGGAGAGCCAGTCAACTTGTGAAATAGGAGAGCCAGTGAAGCTTGTGAAATAGGAGAGCCAGTCAACTTGTGAAATAGGAGAGCCAGTCAACTTGTGAAATAGGAGAGCCAGTCAACTTGTGAAATAGGAGAGCCAGTCAACTTGTGAAATAGGAGAGCCAGTCAACTTGTGAAATAGGAGAGCCAGTCAACTTGTGAAATAGGAGAGCCAGTCAACTTGTGAAATAGGAGAGCCAGTCAACTTGTGAAATAGGAGAGCCAGCCAACTTGTGAAATATGTTAGGAGGTAAAGCAGATCGCATTCTTCACCTATCACATTATTTTACATTATGAAGTTACCGTAGTTCCCCAGAACAGTTGAGCCAGTCACGTGTTCGTAAACAGCACAACGGGCAAATGCAGGAGCTGGTGAGTCCAGCTGTGTATTTTGTTGAACTTGCTAGTTAGCTTAGTCAGAGGCAGAATTAATATGGAGATGGGGCACCATATAGTGACAGCTTTCTGCTGTGAGAAGTCACAGCGCGTTTTTTACAGCTACCACTGATATCTTTATTATTATTATTGTTTTATATTTATTGTAAGAGAAAATCAATTCTGAAAGATAATTTAAAAAAAGCTCAGATACACTACTAAGTTTTAGCTTTCCTGCATTGCAGGATATTTCTCCTGAAACAGGGTGATCAGATTAAGATCCTACATCTGTTCTACTGTAAACATGTTTAGTAAGGTGAACTTCTGTTCCTCCCTGTGATGACATAGGCTGTTGTGTGCAAATGAGAGGAGAGATGGAAAGAGTGAGAGGGAGAGAGAGTGAGAGAGAAAGAGAGTGAGAGGGAGAGAGAGTGAGATGGAGAGAGAGTGAGAGGGAGAGACAGTGTGAGGGAGAGAGAGTCAGAGAGAAAGAGAGTGAGATGGAGAGAGAGTGAGAGGGAGAGAGAGTGAGAGCGAGTGAGAGGGAGAGAGAGTGAGAGGGAGTGAGAGGGAGAGAGAGTGAGAGAGACAGAGAGAAAGAGAGTGAGAGAGAAAGAGAGATATAGAGTGAGAGAGAGGCATTGTGTTGTAGTGATGCTTCACCAAGGACCAGTGCTAGATGAGGCCAATGTAATCTGCCGCAGGGCTTACACCTGCCCACGCACACAAAGCACACGCATGCACGCACACACATACACGCACAAACACACACAGATAAACTAATGTGCACATTTTAAAGTTTTGTGTATGGCACAATTTATGACATTAGGAATACTGATGATGAGATTTGTATATGAAATGCATGGGCTCTCTCGCTTTCCCCTCTCACAAGCACACATGCACGAGCGTACACACACAGGCACACACACGCACAACGACAAAGTATAACCCGTCACAAATGAATTATTTCCTCAACAATTTCCTTTCTAAATGTCATGAAACATATTGATGCCTTGGGGGTCACTCTATCCCTGCTACTTTGTGGCATATGAGGTTTCCAGAGACAAGGCCCTACTAATATCTATGGATGCGTCCCAACATTCTCCCCATTCCCTTCATAGTGCACTACTTTCTAGAGCCCATAGGGTTCTGGTCAACAGCAGTGCACTATAAAGAGAATACTGTAGAGGATCATTTGGGAAACAGACTCCATATGTTCTGGGCCCATAATTAAAAACACCCTTAGGAGCACAGCTGACATTTAGGTGTATGTGTGTGTGTGTGTGTGTGTGTGTGTGTGTGTGTGTGTGTGTGTGTGTGTGTGTGTGTGTGTGCGGGAGGCCTCTCCTCTCCACTGTCGAGATCAGTTTGTCACAGGGGTCAACGATGAGGGGGTTGTTGTTGTGTATGTGTGTGTCAATAGGGACATCAGACAGACAGACAGGGCCCAGGCCAGGAGAGGCACAGGGGTCAACGATGAGGGGGTTGTTGTTGTGTATGTGTGTGTCAATAGGGACATCAGACAGACAGACAGGGCCCAGGCCAGGAGAGGCACAGGGGTCAACGATGAGGGGGTTGTTGTTGTGTATGTGTGTGTCAATAGGGACATCAGACAGACAGACAGGGCCCAGGCCAGGAGAGGCACAGGGGTCAGCGATGAGGGGGTTGTTGTTGTGTGTATGTGTGTCAATAGGGACATCAGACAGACAGACAGACAGGGCCCAGGCCAGGAGAGGCACAGGGGTCAGCGATGAGGGGGTTGTTGTTGTGTGTATGTGTGTCAATAGGGACATCAGACAGACAGACAGGGCCCAGGCCAGGAGAGGCACAGGGCTCAGCGACGAGGGGGTTGTTGTTGTGTATGTGTGTGTCAATAGGGACATCAGACAGACAGACAGGGCCCAGGCCAGGAGAGGCACAGGGGTCAGCGATGAGGGGGTTGTTGTTGTGTGTATGTGTGTGTCAATAGGGATATCAGACAGACAGACAGGGCCCAGGCCAGGAGAGGCACAGGGATCTCCAAACAGTAAAATGTGGATGATATGTGAAAAAAGGCATGGAAAATGAATGATAGTAAAAAAAGAAAGAAAAAGGTGCAGATGTTTTTTGTCTTTTGTCCTAACTGTTGTCTCTTGTCTGTGTTACCATAAAATAAATGTGCAGATGAACTCCACCAGGAGACAGACAAGAGCGCAGATGAGAGGACATTGTGCTGCTCTGAGTGTTATTAATAATCCAATATGGCTGCCAAGCCAGGTCTACCAGAATCCACATCCACTCGTTGTGAGATGAACTTTCGCTTCCTCACCAGTTAACCCAGCATCCCCTCTAGTGCATGGTTTCCAGCATGTGTGTGTGTGCATATGTGTGTGTGTATCAGGGGATAGAGTTGCTGTTCTTTATGTACCCATCATATCGATCTGAGTGTTACGCAGGTAATACGCTGTACTGATGGAGCCACAGCCACAGCCTGGTTAGTGATGGAGAGCTAAGCTCCCTCGCATCACTGCTGAATCAAAACAAAACAGAGGAAACATGGATAGAGAGAGAGAGAGAGTGAGAGGGGTAGAGGGAGAGAAAAAGGGGGGAGAGAGAGAGTGATCTGCTCCAATAGAGAGATGATGAGCAGACAGACTGAGCCGCCACTCACACAGAGCACAGGGAGAGGAAAAATGAAGAGGGGAGAAGAGAAGAGAGGGATTGTAAACGGTTCTCGTCTGTCGAAGGAGAAGCGGACCAAAATGCAGCGTGGTGGTTATTCATGTTCTTTAATAAATGACTCGACATGAAATAACTAAACAAAACAATAAACGAACGTGAAAACCTATACAGCCTATCTGGTGAACATAAACACAGAGACAGGAACAATCACCCACGAAATACTCAAAGAATATGGCTGCCTAAATATGGTTCCCAATCAGAGACAACGATAAACACCTGCCTCTGATTGAGAACCACTCCAGACAGCCATAGACTATGCTAGATACCCCCACTAAGCCACACACTCAACACCTAACAACACCCCAAGACAAAACACACCACAATAAACCCATGTCACACACCGGCCTGACCAAATAAAAGCAGACAAACACAATATACTTCGACCAGGGCGTGACAGAACCCCTCCCCTAAGGTGCGGCCTCCCGGACGCACATCAAAACAATAGGGGAGGGTCCAGGTGGGCATCTGTCCATGGTGGCGGCTCCGGCGCGGGACGTAGACCCCACCCTATCAATGTCTTAGTCCCTCCTCCTCGCTTCCTAGGATCGTCCACCCTCGCCGCCGACCATGGCCTAGTAGTCCTCACCCAGAACCCCACTGGACTGAGGGGCAGCTCGGGACTAAGGTGTAGCTCGGGACTGAGGGGTAGCTCGGGACTGAGGGGTAGCTCGGGACTGAGGGGTAGCTCGGGACTGAGAGGAAGCTCAGCACTGAGAGGAAGCTCAGCACTGAGAGGAAGCTCAGGCAGGTAGTTGGATCCGGCAGATCCTGGCTGGCTGGCGGTTCTGGCAGATCCTGGCTGACTGGCAGATCTGGAAGAGTCTGGCTGACTGGCAGATCTGGAAGAGTTTGGCTGACTGGCGGATCTGGAAGAGTCTGGCTGACTGACAGATCTGGAAGAGTCTGGCTGACTGGCAGATCTGGAAAAGTCTGGCTGACTGGCGGATCTGGAAGAGTCTGGCTGACTGGCGGATCTTGGCAGACTGACGGCTCTGGCTGCTCCATGCTGACTGGCAGCTCTGGCTGCTCCATGCTGATTGGCAGCTCTGGCTGCTCCATGCTGACTGGCAGCTCTGGCTGCTCCATGCTGACTGGCGGCTCTGGCTGCTCCATGCTGACTGGCGGCTCTGGCTGCTCCTTGCAGACTGGCAGCTCTGGCGGCTTCTTGCAGACTGGCAGCTCTGGCGGCTTCTTGCAGACTGACAGCTCTGGCTGCTCCATGCAGACTGGCAGCTCTGGCTGTTCCATGCAGACTGACATCTCTGGCTACTCCATGCAGACTGACAGCTCTGGCTGCTCCATGCAGACTGACAGCTCTGGCTGCTCCATGCAGACTGACAGCTCTGGCTGCTCCATGCAGACTGACAGCTCTGGCTGCTCCATGCAGACTGACAGCTCTGGCTGCTCCATACAGACTGGCAGCTCTGGCTGCGCTAAACAGGCAGGAGACTCCGGCAGCGCTGTAGAGGCGGAAGGCTCTGGCAGCGCTAAACAGGCGGGAGACGCCAGCAGCGCAGGAGAGGAGGAAGGCTCTGGCTGCACTGAACAGGCGGGAGACTCTGGCAGCGCTGTAGAGGAGGAAGGCTCTGGCTGCGCTGAATAGGTGGGAGACTCCGGCAGCGCAGGAGAGGAGAAAGGCTCCGGCAGCGCTGAACAGGCAGGAGACTCCGGCAGTGCAGGAGAGGAGGAAGGCTCCGGCAGCGCTGGAGAGGCGAGGCGCACTGTAGGCCTGATGCGAGGTGCTGGTACTGGTGATACTGGGCCAAGGACACGCACAGGAAGCCTGGTGCGGGGAGCTGCCACCGGAGGGCTGGTGTGTGGAGGTGGCACAGGATGGGCTAGACCGTGAAGGCGTACTGGAGATCTTGAGAGCAGTGCTGGCACATGACGTGCAAGGCTAGGGATGTGCACAGGAGGCCTGGTGCGTGAGGCTGGCACCAACTTCACCAGCCGACTAACACGCACCTCAGGACGAGTATGGAGCGCTGACCCAGGTGCCATCAAATCCCCGAAACGCTCCGTCTGGCGAATGCCATGCAAAAAGCACCAACACAGCAACTCCCTCATTTCTCTCTCCTCCAATTTCCCCATTAACTCCTTCACAGTCTCTGCTTCGCTCACCTCCAACACCGGCTCTGGTTCTGGTCTCCTCCTTGGCTCCTCACGATAAACAGGGAGAGTTGGCTCAGGGTTGACTCCTGACTCTGCCACACTCTCCCTGAGACCCCCCCCCAAGAAATTTTTGGGGCTGACTCTCGGGCTTCCATCCGCGTCGCCGTGCTGCCTCCTCATACCGGCGCCTCTCCGCTTTCTTCGCCTCCAGTTCTTCTTTGGGGCGGCGATATTCTCCAGGCTGAGCCCAGGGTCCTTCTCCGTCCAATTGGTCCTCCCATGTCCATTCCTCTCTTTGTTGCTCCTGCTGTTGCTGTTGCCTGTTACCACGCCGCTTGGTCCCGTTGTGGTGGGTGATTCTGTAACGGTTCTCGTCTGTCGAAGGAGAAGCGGACCAAAATGCAGCGTGGTGGTTATTCATGTTTTTTAATAAATGACTGGACATGAAATAACTAAACAAAACAATAAACGAACGTGACCAGCCTATCTGGTGAACATAAACACAGAGACAGGAACAATCACCCACGAAATACTCAAAGAATATGGCTGCCTAAATATGGTTCCCAATCAGAGACAACGATAAACACCTGCCTCTGATTGAGAACCACTCCAGACAGCCATAGACTATGCTAGATACCCCCACTAAGCCACACACCCAACACCTAACAACACCCCAAGACAAAACACACCACAATAAACCCATGTCACACCCCGGCCTGACCAAATAAAAGCAGACAAACACAATATACTTCGACCAGGGCGTGACAGGGATGGAGAGGAAAGGAGTGGAGTAGAGAGCAGAAGAGAGGGATGGAGAGGAAAGGAGTGGAGTAGAGAGCAGAAGAGAGGGATGGAGAGGAAAGGAGTGGAGTAGAGAGCAGAAGAGAGGGATGGAGAGGAAAGGAGTGGAGTAGAGAGCAGAAGAGAGGGATGGAGAGGAAAGGAGTGGAGTAGAGAGCAGAAGAGAGGGATGGAGAGGAAAGGAGTGGAGTAGAGAGCAGAGGAGAGGGATGGAGAGGAAAGGAGTGGAGTAGAGAGCAGAAGAGAGGGATGGAGAGGAAAGTAGTGGAGTAGAGAGCAGAAGAGGGGATGGAGAGGAAAGGAGTGGAGTAGAGAGCAGAGGAGAGAGATGGAGAGGAAAGGAGTGGAGTAGAGAGAAGAAGAGAGGGATGGAGAGGAAAAGAATGGAGTAGAGAGCAGAAGAGGGGGATGGAGAGGAAAGGAGTGGAGTAGAGAGCAGAAGAGAGGGATGGAGAGGAAAGGAGTGGAGTAGAGAGCAGAGGAGAGGGATGGAGAGGAAAGGAGTGGAGTAGAGAGCAGAAGAGAGGGATGGAGAGGAAAGGAGTGGAGTAGAGAGCAGAGGAGAGGGATGGAGAGGAAAGGAGTGGAGTAGAGAGCAGAAGAGAGGGATGGAGAGGAAATGAGTGGAGTAGAGAGCAGAAGAGAGGGATGGAGAGGAAAGGAGTGGAGTAGAGAGCAGAAGAGAGGGATAGAGAGGAAAGGAGTGGAGTAGAGAGCAGAAGAGAGGGATGGAGAGGAAAGGAGTGGAGTATAGAGCAGAAGAGAGGGATGGAGAGGAAAGGAGTGGAGTAGAGAGCAGAGGAGAGGGATGGAGAGGAAAGGAGTGGAGTAGAGAGCAGAAGAGAGGGATGGAGAGGAAAGGAGTGGAGTAGAGAGCAGAAGAGAGGGATGGAGAGGAAAGGAGTGGAGTAGAGAGCAGAAGAGAGGGATGGAGAGGAAAGAAAAGAGGGATGAAGAGGAGAGGACAGGAGTGGAGAGGGGAGAGAAGGAGAGATGCCTTGTAAGCACTAAAGCACTTAAAGAGATGATGTGGATAAAGCCGGTCGTTGCTGGAACTTTTCTTTTCCAAGTTAATGTGCAACATATGCATGGCTGTGGGCACTCTCCACGTCTCCCTCCATCTCTGTATCTCCATCTTTCCCTCTCTCTCTACCTCTCTATGTCCCTCTCCCCAACCAACCAACCTACCTATCCTCTCTCTCTCCTTCCCCCTATCTCCCCCTCTCTCTCCCTCCCTCTTTCCCTCCCAGCAACAGCCACAGTAAAGACAAACAGTGTTTGTTCCTTCTGTCATCTCTGATCAGGTTTATTTTCCAGATGGGTGGTGTCGCCTGACGCTACCTTCTTTCCTTCCTTCCCTGCTTCGCTGGGGGAGTCATTTGACTTTCAGGCAGTGCCCTCATCTATTACCATGACTGGAACAGAGTGTGGGCTTCTGGGGAGGTACACACCCCAAACTGCCTTCCCCTCCTCTCTGAGACTAGGCAGTTCCAGTTACATAGAGAGGGATAGACAGAGAAAGAAAGAGGCAGCAGACTTTGCTTTCATCTCTGACAAGAGAAAATGAGGTCTTGATCCCAGAGACCAGGGACCACGATATAAACCAGTGCTATCTCCCAGTAACTGCCATCGGACTTAGAATCCACAGTGGCTCCCTGAATGCTTCATTCAGAGGACTCCTGCCTGGCTGTCTTCAGCAGTGGCAGGGTGGCAGCGTCAGATGTTTGAGCCACAATGGAGGGCCAGTGATTTCTGACATTGTGGCAGGGTCCCCTCTCCCCTTTAAAAGCAAGGGAGAAGGAGGATGACCCCTCATAGCTACTGCTAGCCCTCTCAAATCTCAGAGCTACAATGGATGGAGGCTAGGCTTTGTTCAAGGATCTATTGCACCTCAAAGGGAATCCTTTATTGCGGGACATGGAGCTGCATGCAGAGGAGAATGGAGGAAGAAAGGGAGAGAAAGGGAGAATGGGGGGATGTTTGTGTGTGTTGCCAGGTACTGTTGAGAAGCTTTTTCATCTCTATTACTTCATTATCAGCCAACCTCCTGCTGGTATCTCTACCAATCAAACACACACACACAAGCACACTTGCATTCTGCTGTTTATTATAGAATATGTGTGTAAGGATGTAGAGTAAATGTGTGTGTAAGGCAGGGCTCTTCCTGGATATAAACATGAGAGATGTGACCATGTGATTGGGCAGACAGGTAGACGGACCTAGCATCCTGGAATGTCAACACAGCACAGCTCCTCCCCACTAGGCACAGACGTCATTTCAACGGCTAGTTTTGATTTACAATTGGTCAACTAATGTGAATTCAACATGAAATCATCAAAAACAATCTCCTTATCATTGGATTTGTGGGTGAAAGAAATATGTTGGGTGAAAGAAATATGAAATTCCCTTTTTGCATATCCAATCAGTTTTCCACGTTGATTCAAGTCATCACATTGAATTATTTTGTTGAAATGACACGGAAACAACGTTGATTCAAGCAGTTTCTGCCCAGTGAGTCTGTTCATTCCCTCACTCACCAAAAATTGGCGCTCAAATGAAAAAGGGAAGTAACAAATGAGCAACTAACAACCCAAAACGAAACAGGTGGGGTTTTAAATTGGGTACTGAAATGCATCCATGTGGGGCCAAACACAAAGGTTGAGGCTCTGTTCAACAACCTAAAGCAGAAGACCTTAACAGAGGTGTAGCTCTTCCAACATCTCTTTTTCCAAACGAAGCACTGGGCCAGCAGCCCTTAAATATAAGCTGTGCCAGCACAGATGAAACACCTTCTGATTAACGAGGACAACAGGTGCAATACATCCTGACCAATGAGGAGGATTCCAATCAGTACTCCACACCCAAAGAGAAAATAAAAATAAATAAAAATGGAAATAAAAAACAAAATTGAGAGAAAAACCAAAGCCAGTAACACTGGTTTAGAGGTGACTTATTGTGTACATAGGGTTTTATATATATATATATATATATATATATATATATATATATATATATATATATAGTGGTAAAAGACACTACAGGCTGATCCAACTTTGATGTAATGTCCTTATAACAAGTCAAAATGAGGCTCAGTAGTGTGTGTGGCCTCCATGTGCCTGTATTTACATTTACATTTACATTTAAGTCATTTAGCAGACGCTCTTATCCAGAGCGACTTACAAATTGGTATGACCTCCCTACAACGCCTGGGCATGCTCCTGATGAGGTGGTGGATGGTCTCCTGAGGGATCTCCTCCCAGACCTGGACTAAAGCATCCGCCAACTCCTGGACAGTCTGCGGTGCAACGTGGCGTTGGTGGATGGAGCGAGACATGATGTCCCAGATGTGCTCAATTGGATTCAGGTCTGGGGAACGGGCGGGCCAGTCCATAGCATCAATGCCTTCCTCTTGCAGGAACTGCTGACACACTCCAGCCACATGAGGTCTAGCATTGTCTTGCATTAGGAGGAACCCAGGGCCAACCGCACCAGCATATGGTCTCACAAGGGGTATGAGGATCTCATCTCGGTACCTAATGGCAGTCAGGCTACCTCTGGCGAGCACATGGAGGGCTGTGCGGCCCCCCAAAGAAATGCCATCCCACACCATGACTGACCCACCGCCAAACCGGTCATGCTGGAGGATGTTGCAGGCAGCAGAACGTTCTCCATGGCGTCTCCAGACTCTGTCACGTCTGTCACATGTGCTCAGTGTGAACCTGCTTTCATCTGTGAAGAGCACAGGGCGCCAGTGGCGAATTTGCCAATCTTGGTGTTCTCTGGCAAATGCCAAACGTCCTGCACGGTGTTGGGTTGTAAGCACAACCCCCACCTGTGGACGTCGGGCCCTCATACCACCCTCATGGAGTCTGTTTCTGACCGTTTAAGCAGACACATGCACATATGTGGCCTGCTGGAGGTCATTTTGCAGGGCTCTGGCAGTGCTCCTCCTTGCACAAAGGCGGAGGTAGCGGTCCTGCTGCTGGGTTGTTGCCCTCCTACAGCCTCCTCCACGTCTCCTGATGTACTGGCCTGTCTCCTGGTTGCGCCTCCATGCTCTGGACACTACGCTGACAGACACAGCAAACCTTCTTGCCACAGCTCGCATTGATGTCCCATCCTGGATGAGCTGCACTACCTGAGCCACTTGTGTGGGTTGTAGACTCCGTCTCATGCTACCACTAGAGTGAAAGCACCGCCAGCATTCAAACGTGACCAAAACATGAGCCAGGAAGCATAGGAACTGAGAGGTGGTCTGTGGTCACCACCTGCAGAACCACTCCTTTCTTGGGGGTGTCTTGCTAATTGCCTATAATTTCCACCTGATGTCTATTCCATTTGCACAACAGCATGTGAAATTTATTTAATTTATTATTTATCAGTTTTGCTTTCTAAGTGGATAGTTTGATTTCACAGAAGTGTGATTGACTTGGAGTTACATTCTGTTGTTTAAGTGTTCCCTTTATTTTTTTGAGCAGTGTATATATACACACACACTACCGTTCAAACGTTTGGGATCACTTAGAAATGTCCTTGCTTTTGAAAGAAAAACTTTTTTTTTGTCCATTAAATTAACATCAAATTGATCTGAAATACAGCGTAGACATTGTTAATGTTGTAAATGACTATTGTAGCTGGAAACGGCTGATTTTTAATGGAATATCTACATAAACGTACAGAGGCCCATTATCAGCAACCATCACTCCTGCGTTCCAAATGCATGTTGTGTTAGTTAATCCAAGTTAATCATTTTAAAAGGTTAATTGATCATTAGAAAACCCTTTTGCAATTATGCTTGCACAGCTGAAAACTGTTCTGTTTAAAGAAGCAATAAAACTGGCCTTCTTTAGACTTGTTGAGTATCTGGAGCATCAGCATTTGTGGGTTTGATTACAAGCTCAAAATGGCCAGAAACAAATAACTTTCTTCTGAAACTCGTCAGTTTATTCTTGTTCTGAGAAATGAAGGCTATTCCATGTGAGAAATTGCCAAGAAACTGAAGATATCATACAACGTTGTGTACTACTCCCGTCACGGAACAGTGCCAACTGGCTCAACCAGAATAGAAAGACGAGTGGGAGGCCCCAGTGCACAACTGAGCAAGAGGACAAGTACATTTGAGTGTCTAGTTTGAGAAACTGACGCCATGTAAATTGTACGTGCAAAACACCAGTCTCAATGTCAACAGTGAAGAGGAGACTCTGGGATGCTGGCCTTCTAGGCAGAGTGGCAAAGAAAAAGCTTTATCTCAGGCTGGCCAATAAAAAGAAAATAGCAAGATGGGCAAAAGAACACAGACACCTTTGACATTAAATTTGAACTCTGTCTAGTAGGCCAGCATCCCGGAGTCGCCTCTGACAGGATGTCCAAACACGAGCTCCTTCAGGCTGAATCTGGAACTCTGACATGATGTCCAAACACGAGCTCCTTCAGACTGAATCTGGAACTCTGACATGATGTCCAAACACAAGCTCATTCAGACTGAATCTGGAACTCTGACATGATGTCCAAACACGAGCTCATTCAGACTGAATCTGGAACTCTGACATGATGTCCAAACACGAACCCATTAAGACTGAATCTGGAACTCTGACATGATGTCCAAACACGAACTCATTAAGACTGAATCTGGAACTCTGACATGATGTCCAAACACGAACTCATTAAGACTGAATCTGGAACTCTGACATGATGTCCAAACACGAGCTCCTTCAGACTGAATCTGGAACTCTGACATGATGTCCAAACACGAGCTCCTTCAGATTGAATCTGGAACTCTGACATGATGTCCAAACACGAGCTCCTTCAGACTGAATCTGGAACTCTGACATGATGTCCAAACACGAGCTCCTTCAGACTGAATCTGGAACTCTGACATGATGTCCAAACACGAGCTCCTTCAGACTGAATCTGGAACTCTGACATGATGTCCAAACACGAACTCATTAAGACTGAATCTGGAACTCTGACATGATGTCCAAACACGAACTCATTCAGACTGAATCTGGAACTCTGACATGATGTCCAAACACGAACTCATTAAGACTGAATCTGGAACTCTGACATGTTGTCCAAACACAAGCTCATTCAGACTGAATCTGGAACTCTGACATGATGTCCAAACACAAGCTCATTCAGACTGAATCTGGAACTCTGACATGATGTCCAAACACGAACTCCTTCAGACTGAATCTGGAACTCTGACATGATGTCCAAACACGAGCTCCTTCAGACTGAATCTAGAACTCTGACATGATGTCCAAACACGAGCTCCTTCAGACTGAATCTGGAACTCTGACATGATGTCCAAACACGAACTCATTAAGACTGAATCTGGAACTCTGACATGATGTCCAAACACGAACTCATTCAGACTGAATCTGGAACTCTGACATGATGTCCAAACACGAACTCATTAAGACTGAATCTGGAACTCTGACATGTTGTCCAAACACAAGCTCATTCAGACTGAATCTGGAACTCTGACATGATGTCCAAACACAAGCTCATTCAGACTGAATCTGGAACTCTGACATGATGTCCAAACACGAACTCATTCAGACTGAATCTGGAACTCTGACATGATGTCCAAACACGAGCTCCTTCAGACTGAATCTGGAACTCTGACATGATGTCCAAACACAAGCTCATTCAGACTGAATCTGGAACTCTGACATGATGTCCAAACACGAGCTCCTTCAGACTGAATCTGGAACTCTGACATGATGTCCAAACACGAGCTCCTTCAGACTGAATCTGGAACTCTGACATGATGTCCAAACACGAGCTCATTCAGACTGAATCTGGAACTCTGACATGATGTCCAAACACGAACTCATTAAGACTGAATCTGGAACTCTGACATGATGTCCAAACACGAGCTCCTTCAGACTGAATCTGGAACTCTGACATGATGTCCAAACACGAGCTCCTTCAGACTGAATCTGGAACTCTGACATGATGTCCAAACACAAGCTCATTCAGACTGAATCTGGAACTCTGACATGATGTCCAAACACGAGCTCCTTCAGACTGAATCTGGAACTCTGACATGATGTCCAAACACGAGCTCCTTCAGACTGAATCTGGAACTCTGACGTGATGTCCAAACACGAGCTCCTTCAGACTGAATCTGGAACTTTGACATGATGTCCAAACACGAGCTCCTTCAGACTGAATCTGGAACTTTGACGTGATGTCCAAACACGAGCTCCTTCAGACTGAATCTGGAACTCTGACATGATGTCCAAACACGAGCTCCTTCAGACTGAATCTGGAACTCTGACATGATGTCCAAACAGAAGCTCATTCAGACTGAATCTGGAACTCTGACATGATGTCCAAACACGAGCTCATTCAGACTGAATCTGGAACTCTGACATGATGTCCAAACACGAACCCATTAAGACTGAATCTGGAACTCTGACATGATGTCCAAACACGAACTCATTAAGACTGAATCTGGAACTCTGACATGATGTCCAAACACGAACTCATTAAGACTGAATCTGGAACTCTGACATGATGTCCAAACACGAGCTCCTTCAGACTGAATCTGGAACTCTGACATGATGTCCAAACACGAGCTCCTTCAGATTGAATCTGGAACTCTGACATGATGTCCAAACACGAGCTCCATCAGACTGAATCTGGAACTCTGACATGATGTCCAAACACGAGCTCCTTCAGACTGAATCTGGAACTCTGACATGATGTCCAAACACGAGCTCCTTCAGACTGAATCTGGAACTCTGACATGATGTCCAAACACGAACTCATTAAGACTGAATCTGGAACTCTGACATGATGTCCAAACACGAACTCATTCAGACTGAATCTGGAACTCTGACATGATGTCCAAACACGAACTCATTAAGACTGAATCTGGAACTCTGACATGTTGTCCAAACACAAGCTCATTCAGACTGAATCTGGAACTCTGACATGATGTCCAAACACAAGCTCATTCAGACTGAATCTGGAACTCTGACATGATGTCCAAACACGAACTCATTCAGACTGAATCTGGAACTCTGACATGATGTCCAAACACGAGCTCCTTCAGACTGAATCTGGAACTCTGACATGATGTCCAAACACAAGCTCATTCAGACTGAATCTGGAACTCTGACATGATGTCCAAACACGAGCTCCTTCAGACTGAATCTGGAACTCTGACATGATGTCCAAACACGAGCTCCTTCAGACTGAATCTGGAACTCTGACATGATGTCCAAACACGAGCTCATTCAGACTGAATCTGGAACTCTGACATGATGTCCAAACACGAACTCATTAAGACTGAATCTGGAACTCTGACATGATGTCCAAACACGAGCTCCTTCAGACTGAATCTGGAACTCTGACATGATGTCCAAACACGAGCTCCTTCAGACTGAATCTGGAACTCTGACATGATGTCCAAACACAAGCTCATTCAGACTGAATCTGGAACTCTGACATGATGTCCAAACACGAGCTCATTCAGACTGAATCTGGAACTCTGACATGATGTCCAAACACGAACCCATTAAGACTGAATCTGGAACTCTGACATGATGTCCAAACACGAACTCATTAAGACTGAATCTGGAACTCTGACATGATGTCCAAACACGAACTCATTAAGACTGAATCTGGAACTCTGACATGATGTCCAAACACGAGCTCCTTCAGATTGAATCTGGAACTCTGACATGATGTCCAAACACGAGCTCCTTCAGACTGAATCTGGAACTCTGACATGAGTCCAAACACGAGCTCCTTCAGACTGAATCTGGAACTCTGACATGATGTCCAAACACGAGCTCCTTCAGACTGAATCTGGAACTCTGACATGATGTCCAAACACGAACTCATTAAGACTGAATCTGGAACTCTGACATGATGTCCAAACACAAACTCATTAAGACTGAATCTGGAACTCTGACATGATGTCCAAACACGAACTCATTAAGACTGAATCTGGAACTCTGACATGTTGTCCAAACACAAGCTCATTCAGACTGAATCTGGAACTCTGACATGATGTCCAAACACAAGCTCATTCAGACTGAATCTGGAACTCTGACATGATGTCCAAACACGAACTCATTCAGACTGAATCTGGAACTCTGACATGATGTCCAAACACGAGCTCCTTCAGACTGAATCTGGAACTCTGACATGATGTCCAAACACGAACTCATTAAGACTGAATCTGGAACTCTGACATGATGTCCAAACACAAGCTCATTCAGACTGAATCTGGAACTCTGACATGATGTCCAAACAGAAGCTCATTCAGACTGAATCTGGAACTCTGACATGATGTCCAAACACGAACTCATTCAGACTGAATCTGGAACTCTGACATGATGTCCAAACACGAGCTCCTTCAGACTGAATCTGGAACTCTGACATGATGTCCAAACACGAACTCATTCAGACTGAATCTGGAACTCTGACATGATGTCCAAACACGAGCTCCTTCAGACTGAATCTGGAACTCTGACATGATGTCCAAACACGACCTCATTAAGACTGAATCTGGAACTCTGACATGATGTCCAAACACGAACTCATTAAGACTGAATCTGGAACTCTGACATGATGTCCAAACACAAGCTCATTCAGACTGAATCTGGAACTCTGACATGATGTCCAAACACGAGCTCCTTCAGACTGAATCTGGAACTCTGACATGATGTCCAAACACGAGCTCCTTCAGACTGAATCTGGAACTCTGACATGATGTCCAAACACGAGCTCCTTCAGACTGAATCTGGAACTCTGACATGATGTCCAAACACGAACTCATTCAGACTGAATCTGGAACTCTGACATGATGTCCAAACACAAGCTCATTCAGACTGAATCTGGAACTCTGACATGATGTCCAAACACGAACTCATTCAGACTGAATCTGGAACTCTGACATGATGTCCAAACACGAGCTCCTTCAGACTGAATCTGGAACTCTGACATGATGTCCAAACACGAGCTCCTTCAGACTGAATCTGGAACTCTGACATGATGTCCAAACACGAGCTCCTTCAGACTGAATCTGGAACTCTGACATGATGTCCAAACACGAACTCATTCAGACTGAATCTGGAACTCTGACATGATGTCCAAACACGAGCTCCTTCAGACTGAATCTGGAACTCTGACATGATGTCCAAACACGAGCTCCTTCAGACTGAATCTGGAACTCTGACATGATGTCCAAACACGAGCTCCTTCAGACTGAATCTGGAACTCTGACATGATGTCCAAACACGAGCTCCTTCAGACTGAATCTGGAACTCTGACATGATGTCCAAACACGAGCTCCTTCAGACTGAATCTGGAACTCTGACATGATGTCCAAACACGAGCTCCTTCAGACTGAATCTGGAACTCTGACATGATGTCCAAACACGAGCTCCTTCAGACTGAATCTGGAACTCTGACATGATGTCCAAACACGAGCTCCTTCAGACTGAATCTGGAACTCTGACATGATGTCCAAACACGAGCTCCTTCAGACTGAATCTGGAACTCTGACATGATGTCCAAACACGAACTCATTAAGACTGAATCTGGAACTCTGACATGATGTCCAAACACGAACTCATTAAGACTGAATCTGGAACTCTGACATGATGTCCAAACACAAGCTCATTCAGACTGAATCTGGAACTCTGACATGATGTCCAAACACGAGCTCCTTCAGACTGAATCTGGAACTCTGACATGATGTCCAAACACGAACTCATTAAGACTGAATCTGGAACTCTGACATGATGTCCAAACACAAGCTCATTCAGACTGAATCTGGAACTCTGACATGATGTCCAAACACAAGCTCATTCAGACTGAATCTGGAACTCTGACATGATGTCCAAACACGAACTCATTCAGACTGAATCTGGAACTCTGACATGATGTCCAAACACGAGCTCCTTCAGACTGAATCTGGAACTCTGACATGATGTCCAAACACGAACTCATTCAGACTGAATCTGGAACTCTGACATGATGTCCAAACACGAGCTCCTTCAGACTGAATCTGGAACTCTGACATGATGTCCAAACACGAACTCATTAAGACTGAATCTGGAACTCTGACATGATGTCCAAACACAAGCTCATTCAGACTGAATCTGGAACTCTGACATGATGTCCAAACACGAACTCATTCAGACTGAATCTGGAACTCTGACATGATGTCCAAACACGAGCTCCTTCAGACTGAATCTGGAACTCTGACATGATGTCCAAACACGAGCTCCTTCAGACTGAATCTGGAACTCTGACATGATGTCCAAACACGAGCTCCTTCAGACTGAATCTGGAACTCTGACATGATGTCCAAACACGAGCTCCTTCAGACTGAATCTGGAACTCTGACATGATGTCCAAACACGAACTCATTAAGACTGAATCTGGAACTCTGACATGATGTCCAAACACAAACTCATTAAGACTGAATCTGGAACTCTGACATGATGTCCAAACACGAACTCATTAAGACTGAATCTGGAACTCTGACATGTTGTCCAAACACAAGCTCATTCAGACTGAATCTGGAACTCTGACATGATGTCCAAACACGAGCTCCTTCAGTCTGAATCTGGAACTCTGACATGATGTCCAAACACGAACTCATTAAGACTGAATCTGGAACTCTGACATGATGTCCAAACACAAGCTCATTCAGACTGAATCTGGAACTCTGACATGATGTCCAAACACAAGCTCATTCAGACTGAATCTGGAACTCTGACATGATGTCCAAACACGAACTCATTCAGACTGAATCTGGAACTCTGACATGATGTCCAAACACGAGCTCCTTCAGACTGAATCTGGAACTCTGACATGATGTCCAAACACGAACTCATTCAGACTGAATCTGGAACTCTGACATGATGTCCAAACACGAGCTCCTTCAGACTGAATCTGGAACTCTGACATGATGTCCAAACACGAACTCATTAAGACTGAATCTGGAACTCTGACATGATGTCCAAACACAAGCTCATTCAGACTGAATCTGGAACTCTGACATGATGTCCAAACACGAACTCATTCAGACTGAATCTGGAACTCTGACATGATGTCCAAACACGAGCTCCTTCAGACTGAATCTGGAACTCTGACATGATGTCCAAACACGAGCTCCTTCAGACTGAATCTGGAACTCTGACATGATGTCCAAACACGAGCTCCTTCAGACTGAATCTGGAACTCTGACATGATGTCCAAACACGAGCTCCTTCAGACTGAATCTGGAACTCTGACATGATGTCCAAACACGAACTCATTAAGACTGAATCTGGAACTCTGACATGATGTCCAAACACAAACTCATTAAGACTGAATCTGGAACTCTGACATGATGTCCAAACACGAACTCATTAAGACTGAATCTGGAACTCTGACATGTTGTCCAAACACAAGCTCATTCAGACTGAATCTGGAACTCTGACATGATGTCCAAACACGAGCTCCTTCAGACTGAATCTGGAACTCTGACATGATGTCCAAACACGAACTCATTAAGACTGAATCTGGAACTCTGACATGATGTCCAAACACAAGATAATTCAGACTGAATCTGGAACTCTGACATGATGTCCAAACACGAGCTCCTTCAGACTGAATCTGGAACTCTGACATGATGTCCAAACACGAACTCATTAAGACTGAATCTGGAACTCTGACATGATGTCCAAACACAAGCTCATTCAGACTGAATCTGGAACTCTGACATGATGTCCAAACACAAGCTCATTCAGACTGAATCTGGAACTCTGACATGATGTCCAAACACGAACTCATTCAGACTGAATCTGGAACTCTGACATGATGTCCAAACACGAGCTCCTTCAGACTGAATCTGGAACTCTGACATGATGTCCAAACACGAGCTCCTTCAGACTGAATCTGGAACTCTGACATGATGTCCAAACACGAGCTCCTTCAGACTGAATCTGGAACTCTGACATGATGTCCAAACACGAGCTCCTTCAGACTGAATCTGGAACTCTGACATGATGTCCAAACACGAGCTCCTTCAGACTGAATCTGGAACTCTGACATGATGTCCAAACACGAGCTCCTTCAGACTGAATCTGGAACTCTGACATGATGTCCAAACACGAGCTCCTTCAGACTGAATCTGGAACTCTGACATAATGTCCAAACACGAGCTCATTCAGACTGAATCTGGAACTCTGACATGATGTCCAAACACGAACTCATTAAGACTGAATCTGGAACTCTGACATGATGTCCAAACACGAGCTCCTTCAGACTGAATCTGGAACTCTGACATGATGTCCAAACACGAGCTCCTTCAGACTGAATCTGGAACTCTGACATGATGTCCAAACACGAGCTCCTTCAGACTGAATCTGGAACTCTGACATGATGTCCAAACACAAGCTCATTCAGACTGAATCTGGAACTCTGTCATGATGTCCAAACACAAGATAATTCAGACTGAATCTGGAACTCTGACATGATGTCCAAACACGAGCTCCTTCAGACTGAATCTGGAACTCTGACATGATGTCCAAACACGAACTCATTAAGACTGAATCTGGAACTCTGACATGATGTCCAAACACAAGCTCATTCAGACTGAATCTGGAACTCTGACATGATGTCCAAACACAAGCTCATTCAGACTGAATCTGGAACTCTGACATGATGTCCAAACACGAACTCATTCAGACTGAATCTGGAACTCTGACATGATGTCCAAACACGAGCTCCTTCAGACTGAATCTGGAACTCTGACATGATGTCCAAACACGAACTCATTCAGACTGAATCTGGAACTCTGACATGATGTCCAAACACGAGCTCCTTCAGACTGAATCTGGAACTCTGACATGATGTCCAAACACGAACTCATTAAGACTGAATCTGGAACTCTGACATGATGTCCAAACACAAGATAATTCAGACTGAATCTGGAACTCTGACATGATGTCCAAACACGAGCTCCTTCAGACTGAATCTGGAACTCTGACATGATGTCCAAACACGAACTCATTAAGACTGAATCTGGAACTCTGACATGATGTCCAAACACAAGCTCATTCAGACTGAATCTGGAACTCTGACATGATGTCCAAACACAAGCTCATTCAGACTGAATCTGGAACTCTGACATGATGTCCAAACACGAACTCATTCAGACTGAATCTGGAACTCTGACATGATGTCCAAACACGAGCTCCTTCAGACTGAATCTGGAACTCTGACATGATGTCCAAACACGAGCTCCTTCAGACTGAATCTGGAACTCTGACATGATGTCCAAACACGAGCTCCTTCAGACTGAATCTGGAACTCTGACATGATGTCCAAACACGAGCTCCTTCAGACTGAATCTGGAACTCTGACATGATGTCCAAACACGAGCTCCTTCAGACTGAATCTGGAACTCTGACATGATGTCCAAACACGAGCTCCTTCAGACTGAATCTGGAACTCTGACATGATGTCCAAACACGAACTCATTAAGACTGAATCTGGAACTCTGACATGATGTCCAAACACGAACTCATTAAGACTGAATCTGGAACTCTGACATGATGTCCAAACACAAGCTCATTCAGACTGAATCTGGAACTCTGACATGATGTCCAAACACGAGCTCCTTCAGACTGAATCTGGAACTCTGACATGATGTCCAAACACGAGCTCCTTCAGACTGAATCTGGAACTCTGACATAATGTCCAAACACGAGCTCATTCAGACTGAATCTGGAACTCTGACATGATGTCCAAACACGAACTCATTAAGACTGAATCTGGAACTCTGACATGATGTCCAAACACGAGCTCCTTCAGACTGAATCTGGAACTCTGACATGATGTCCAAACACGAGCTCCTTCAGACTGAATCTGGAACTCTGACATGATGTCCAAACACGAGCTCCTTCAGACTGAATCTGGAACTCTGACATGATGTCCAAACACAAGCTCATTCAGACTGAATCTGGAACTCTGTCATGATGTCCAAACACAAGATAATTCAGACTGAATCTGGAACTCTGACATGATGTCCAAACACGAGCTCCTTCAGACTGAATCTGGAACTCTGACATGATGTCCAAACACGAACTCATTCAGACTGAATCTGGAACTCTGACATGATGTCCAAACACAAGCTCATTCAGACTGAATCTGGAACTCTGACATGATGTCCAAACACGAACTCATTCAGACTGAATCTGGAACTCTGACATGATGTCCAAACACGAGCTCCTTCAGACTGAATCTGGAACTCTGACATGATGTCCAAACACGAACTCATTCAGACTGAATCTGGAACTCTGACATGATGTCCAAACACGAGCTCCTTCAGACTGAATCTGGAACTCTGACATGATGTCCAAACACGAACTCATTAAGACTGAATCTGGAACTCTGACATGATGTCCAAACACAAGCTCATTCAGACTGAATCTGGAACTCTGACATGATGTCCAAACACGAACTCATTCAGACTGAATCTGGAACTCTGACATGATGTCCAAACACGAGCTCCTTCAGACTGAATCTGGAACTCTGACATGATGTCCAAACACGAGCTCCTTCAGACTGAATCTGGAACTCTGACATGATGTCCAAACACGAGCTCCTTCAGACTGAATCTGGAACTCTGACATGATGTCCAAACACGAGCTCCTTCAGACTGAATCTGGAACTCTGACATGATGTCCAAACACGAACTCATTAAGACTGAATCTGGAACTCTGACATGATGTCCAAACACAAACTCATTAAGACTGAATCTGGAACTCTGACATGATGTCCAAACACGAACTCATTAAGACTGAATCTGGAACTCTGACATGTTGTCCAAACACAAGCTCATTCAGACTGAATCTGGAACTCTGACATGATGTCCAAACACAAGCTCATTCAGACTGAATCTGGAACTCTGACATGATGTCCAAACACGAACTCATTCAGACTGAATCTGGAACTCTGACATGATGTCCAAACACGAGCTCCTTCAGACTGAATCTGGAACTCTGACATGATGTCCAAACACGAACTCATTAAGACTGAATCTGGAACTCTGACATGATGTCCAAACACAAGCTCATTCAGACTGAATCTGGAACTCTGACATGATGTCCAAACAGAAGCTCATTCAGACTGAATCTGGAACTCTGACATGATGTCCAAACACGAACTCATTCAGACTGAATCTGGAACTCTGACATGATGTCCAAACACGAGCTCCTTCAGACTGAATCTGGAACTCTGACATGATGTCCAAACACGAACTCATTCAGACTGAATCTGGAACTCTGACATGATGTCCAAACACGAGCTCCTTCAGACTGAATCTGGAACTCTGACATGATGTCCAAACACGAACTCATTAAGACTGAATCTGGAACTCTGACATGATGTCCAAACACGAACTCATTAAGACTGAATCTGGAACTCTGACATGATGTCCAAACACAAGCTCATTCAGACTGAATCTGGAACTCTGACATGATGTCCAAACACAAGCTCCTTCAGACTGAATCTGGAACTCTGACATGATGTCCAAACACGAGCTCCTTCAGACTGAATCTGGAACTCTGACATGATGTCCAAACACGAGCTCATTCAGACTGAATCTGGAACTCTGACATGATGTCCAAACACGAACTCATTAAGACTGAATCTGGAACTCTGACATGATGTCCAAACACGAGCTCCTTCAGACTGAATCTGGAACTCTGACATGATGTCCAAACACGAGCTCCTTCAGACTGAATCTGGAACTCTGACATGATGTCCAAACACGAGCTCCTTCAGACTGAATCTGGAACTCTGACATGATGTCCAAACACGAGCTCCTTCAGACTGAATCTGGAACTCTGACATGATGTCCAAACACGAACTCATTCAGACTGAATCTGGAACTCTGACATGATGTCCAAACACGAGCTCCTTCAGACTGAATCTGGAACTCTGACATGATGTCCAAACACGAGCTCCTTCAGACTGAATCTGGAACTCTGACATGATGTCCAAACACGAGCTCCTTCAGACTGAATCTGGAACTCTGACATGATGTCCAAACACGAGCTCCTTCAGACTGAATCTGGAACTCTGACATGATGTCCAAACACGAGCTCCTTCAGACTGAATCTGGAACTCTGACATGATGTCCAAACACGAGCTCCTTCAGACTGAATCTGGAACTCTGACATGATGTCCAAACACGAGCTCCTTCAGACTGAATCTGGAACTCTGACATGATGTCCAAACACGAGCTCCTTCAGACTGAATCTGGAACTCTGACATGATGTCCAAACACGAACTCATTAAGACTGAATCTGGAACTCTGACATGATGTCCAAACACGAACTCATTAAGACTGAATCTGGAACTCTGACATGATGTCCAAACACAAGCTCATTCAGACTGAATCTGGAACTCTGACATGATGTCCAAACACGAGCTCCTTCAGACTGAATCTGGAACTCTGACATGATGTCCAAACACGAGCTCCTTCAGACTGAATCTGGAACTCTGACATAATGTCCAAACACGAGCTCATTCAGACTGAATCTGGAACTCTGACATGATGTCCAAACACGAACTCATTAAGACTGAATCTGGAACTCTGACATGATGTCCAAACACGAGCTCCTTCAGACTGAATCTGGAACTCTGACATGATGTCCAAACACGAGCTCCTTCAGACTGAATCTGGAACTCTGACATGATGTCCAAACACGAACTCATTAAGACTGAATCTGGAACTCTGACATGATGTCCAAACACAAGCTCATTCAGACTGAATCTGGAACTCTGACATGATGTCCAAACACAAGCTCATTCAGACTGAATCTGGAACTCTGACATGATGTCCAAACACGAACTCATTCAGACTGAATCTGGAACTCTGACATGATGTCCAAACACGAGCTCCTTCAGACTGAATCTGGAACTCTGACATGATGTCCAAACACGAGCTCCTTCAGACTGAATCTGGAACTCTGACATGATGTCCAAACACGAGCTCCTTCAGACTGAATCTGGAACTCTGACATGATGTCCAAACACGAACTCATTCAGACTGAATCTGGAACTCTGACATGATGTCCAAACACGAGCTCCTTCAGACTGAATCTGGAACTCTGACATGATGTCCAAACACGAGCTCCTTCAGACTGAATCTGGAACTCTGACATGATGTCCAAACACGAGCTCCTTCAGACTGAATCTGGAACTCTGACATGATGTCCAAACACGAGCTCCTTCAGACTGAATCTGGAACTCTGACATGATGTCCAAACACGAGCTCCTTCAGACTGAATCTGGAACTCTGACATGATGTCCAAACACGAGCTCCTTCAGACTGAATCTGGAACTCTGACATGATGTCCAAACACGAGCTCCTTCAGACTGAATCTGGAACTCTGACATGATGTCCAAACACGAGCTCCTTCAGACTGAATCTGGAACTCTGACATGATGTCCAAACACGAGCTCCTTCAGACTGAATCTGGAACTCTGACATGATGTCCAAACACGAGCTCCTTCAGACTGAATCTGGAACTCTGACATGATGTCCAAACACGAGCTCCTTCAGACTGAATCTGGAACTCTGACATGATGTCCAAACACAAGCTCATTCAGACTGAATCTGGAACTCTGTCATGATGTCCAAACACAAGATAATTCAGACTGAATCTGGAACTCTGACATGATGTCCAAACACGAGCTCCTTCAGACTGAATCTGGAACTCTGACATGATGTCCAAACACGAACTCATTAAGACTGAATCTGGAACTCTGACATGATGTCCAAACACAAGCTCATTCAGACTGAATCTGGAACTCTGACATGATGTCCAAACACAAGCTCATTCAGACTGAATCTGGAACTCTGACATGATGTCCAAACACGAACTCATTCAGACTGAATCTGGAACTCTGACATGATGTCCAAACACGAGCTCCTTCAGACTGAATCTGGAACTCTGACATGATGTCCAAACACGAACTCATTCAGACTGAATCTGGAACTCTGACATGATGTCCAAACACGAGCTCCTTCAGACTGAATCTGGAACTCTGACATGATGTCCAAACACGAACTCATTAAGACTGAATCTGGAACTCTGACATGATGTCCAAACACAAGCTCATTCAGACTGAATCTGGAACTCTGACATGATGTCCAAACACAAGCTCATTCAGACTGAATCTGGAACTCTGACATGATGTCCAAACACGAGCTCCTTCAGACTGAATCTGGAACTCTGACATGATGTCCAAACACGAACTCATTAAGACTGAATCTGGAACTCTGACATGATGTCCAAACACGAACTCATTAAGACTGAATCTGGAACTCTGACATGATGTCCAAACACGAGCTCCTTCAGACTGAATCTGGAACTCTGACATGATGTCCAAACACGAGCTCCTTCAGACTGAATCTGGAACTCTGACATGATGTCCAAACACGAGCTCCTTCAGACTGAATCTGGAACTCTGACATGATGTCCAAACACGAGCTCCATCAGACTGAATCTGGAACTCTGACATGATGTCCAAACACGAGCTCCTTCAGACTGAATCTGGAACTCTGACATGATGTCCAAACACGAGCTCCTTCAGACTGAATCTGGAACTCTGACATGATGTCCAAACACGAGCTCCTTCAGACTGAATCTGGAACTCTGACATGATGTCCAAACACGAGCTCCTTCAGACTGAATCTGGAACTCTGACATGATGTCCAAACACGAGCTCCTTCAGACTGAATCTGGAACTCTGACATGATGTCCAAACACGAACTCATTTAGACTGAATCTGGAACTCTGACATGATGTCCAAACACGAACTCATTAAGACTGAATCTGGAACTCTGACATGATGTCCAAACACAAGCTCATTCAGACTGAATCTGGAACTCTGACATGATGTCCAAACACGAGCTCCTTCAGACTGAATCTGGAACTCTGACATAATGTCCAAACACGAGCTCCTTCAGACTGAATCTGGAACTCTGACATGATGTCCAAACACGAGCTCCTTCAGACTGAATCTGGAACTCTGACATGATGTCCAAACACGAGCTCCTTCAGACTGAATCTGGAACTCTGACATGATGTCCAAACACGAGCTCCTTCGGACTGAATCTGGAACTCTGACATGATGTCCAAACACGAGCTCCTTCAGACTGAATCTGGAACTCTGACATGATGTCCAAACACGAACTCATTAAGACTGAATCTGGAACTCTGACATGATGTCCAAACACGAGCTCCTTCAGACTGAATCTGGAACTCTGACATGATGTCCAAACACGAGCTCCTTCAGACTGAATCTGGAACTCTGACATGATGTCCAAACACGAACTCATTAAGACTGAATCTGGAACTCTGACATGATGTCCAAACACGAGCTCCTTCAGACTGAATCTGGAACTCTGACATGATGTCCAAACACGAGCTCCTTCAGACTGAATCTGAGAGACTCCTGAACAACCTCCCGTGCTGCAAATAGCTGCACCGCTTCATCCCAGTCGTTCTCAGACTCAAAGCAGTAAGAACTCAACATAGACTTCAAAGTCTGATTAAATCCCTCAAGAGCACCTTGGTACTCTGTGTGATATGCACCTGGTAACACTCAACTGCTGTAGCACTTGCTTGAATACCTTTGACATTACATTTGAACCTAGGTCAGACTGCACTAACTGCGGAAGCCCAAACATGGAAAATAATTTCACAAGTAGCTTAACAATACCAGGAGCAGTGATGTTCCTCAGTGGAATGGCCTCTGGGAAACGAGTGGCAGCACACACGATGGTTATTTGCAATTGGATAATACTCCTTGTTTTGGGGAAAGGACCAATACAGCCCACCAGAACCCTGCTGAAAGCCGTTATAGGCTGCAAAGGTTCAAGCAGCACAGCCCAGAGAAACGTATTGAATAACACATTCGTAAATGGCAAAAAAGACAGTCAAAAAATAAATCAGAAGAAACAAGGTTTTGAAGTGTCTGTCCTATATCTAGGAGATACTTTTGTATATATACTGTATGTGGGACACCCCTTCAAATTAGTGGGTTCGGCTATTTCAGCCACACCTGTTACTGACAGGTGTATAAAATTAAGCACACAGCCATGCAATTTCCATAGACAAACATTGGCCTTACCGAAGATCTCAGTAGCGTAAAAGGCCACATTTCCATGACAAAATTAGTTTTTATCAGTCATGGAAATAAAAATGCAAAAAAAAATTGGCTCCCTAATCAAAAATAAGTTTTGGTGCAGGTACAGACAACTAGCGAAAAAATAAATTACGATATTGTCAAAATGAGACAATATACTGTATCATCAAAAATAATATCCAGCTATGTAACTATCAACCCCCCCATCACTAATTGGTCTAGAAGTACTTCCCAAGTGTTTAAGTTCTCTTCCCATTTTCTCGATCTTGTCTCATCGCTGCAAATCCCCAATGGGCTTGGGAGGCGAAGGTCCAGTCATGCGTCCCGCCAAACCGCACTTCTTAACACCCACCCGCTTAACTTGGAAGCCAGCCGTATCAGAGAACTGACCACCATGGTCAGCCTGCAGGCGCACGGCACGCCACAAGGAGTCGCTTGAGCCCCCCGGCCAAACCCTCCCCTAACCCGGATGACGCTGGGCCAATTGTGTGCATCTCTATGGGACTCCCGATCACGGTGGTTGTGATACAGCCTGGGATCGAACCTGGGTCTGTAGTGACGACTCTAGCACTGCAAGTGCCTTAGACTGCTGCACCACTCGGGAGGCCAAGTGGGTTTTTCTTCAAACTCTTGACAGTCCATGGCCTTTTGTTTTACCCTGTGAGTTTAACTTTCCTCTGGTTGTCAGTGATTTTGAACGACTACAACAAATCTGTGACTCAAGATAAGCCCCCATCAGAGGTGGAAAAGTACTCAATTGTCATAATTGAGTAAAAGTAAAGATACCTTAGTTTTTCCCAATTATTAACACATGTCTGCTGAAATTAGCTCTCAGGTACTCAAAACACAAAACAGTTCCCCAAACCCCACAGACATCTCTAACTTAGTGATAACCGAGATCACACTATTGTGACATATTCCAAATGCTACTTTCAGAACCTATTTCAGTGTAAAGACTTTTGTTGTTTCACTGTATATTGTTTGTTTGTGAAAGGAACACAAATGCTAAAATGTTAGTTTGTATTTCAGCATGACTCCATACATGTCAAACAGAATACGGAAAGCACACATACAGTAAATATATTTTGCATCTGCAAAGGACGAGAAAAAGGCCTACTTGTACTACTATACTTTATGTTAGATGAATTGTATGGAATAGATACAGAAACTGTAAAATCATAAGTCAAGAAACAAATACTCCATTGTGAAAACAAAATCAATCATGTCTATTGTTTTGGTCCGGTCACAGATTTTCATCAACATCACAGGCGATATTGTCCTTTGCCAGACAGCGGGGAAATATATTTTGGCATGATGCACCTACCCCTGACAGAACTCACCAGGGCTCCTCCATTGACTGGAGAAGGGCCATACATTCATGGGGTTTGCGATCATACACCTTCCACAGCCATGCTGAAAACAACTTCTCAATGGGGTTGAGAACATACATTTGCTGCTCAGGATCACCAGGCCCTCTCTGCTCTGTCTGAAAAAGCTTGTCATGTAGGTGTTCAGGAAATTAAGGAGATGGGCAGTGTTGTTTGGTCCAAGGGTGGCATGGAGGTGGAGGACCCCATTGTGGCTTATACCGTAGCTGCACATATGGTGACATTTCTCCCACTCTGGCCAGGTATTTCAATGATGGCGCGTTGACCAATGATTATGGCTGTTGTGGTGACCGTATTGTTAAACAAATCAAAATATATTTTATATTTGAGATTCTTCAAGGTAGCCACCCTTTTATAATGTATTTTTTGGCTGTGTACAGATACAGTGATAGGTAAACTGCTCTGACAGCTGATGCTTAAAGTTAGAGAGGGTGATATAAGACACCAATACTTATTTTCCACCATAATTTGCGAATGAATTCATTAAAAATCCTACAATGTGATTTCCTGGATTTTTTTCCTTCTCATTTTGTCTGTCATAGTTGAAGTGTAACTATGATGAAAATTACAGGCCTCTCTCATCTTTTTAAGTGGAAGAACTTGCACAATTGGTGGCTGACTAAATACTTTTTGCCCCACTGTATACAGAGAAAAGAGTCAGCCTGAGATTTGAACCCTGTGGCACCCCCATAGAGACTGCCAGAGGTCCGGACAACAGGCCCGCCGATTTGACACCACACTGAACTCTATCAGAGAAGTAGTTGGTGAACCAGGCGAGGCAGTCATTTGAGAAGCCAAGGTATTGAGTCTGCTGATAAGAATGCAGTGATTGACAGAGTCGAAAGCCTTTGCCAGATTGATGAAGAAGGCTGCACAGTACTGTCTTTTATCTATGGCGATTATTATATCGTTTAGGACCTTGAGTGTGGCTGAGGTACACCCATGATCAGCTCGGAAACCAGATTGCATAGGGGAGAAGGTACGGTCAGATTCAAAATGGTCGGTGATCAGTTTTTTGGCTTTCGAAGATTTTAGAAAGGCAGGGCAGGATGGATACACAGTTGAAGTCAGAAGTTTACATACACCTTAGCCAAATACATTTAAACTCAGTTGTTCACAATTCCTGACATTTAATAAAAATAAAAATTCCCTGTCTTAGGTCAGTTGGGATCTATTTTGTGAAGTGCACCAGTCCCTCCTGCAGCAAAGCACCCCCACAACATGATGCTGCCACCCTCGTGCTTCACGGTTGGGATGGTGTTCTTCAGCTCCCCCCTTTTTCCTCCAAACATAACGATGGTCATTATGGCCAAACAGTTCTATTTTTTCTCATCAGACCAGAGGAAATTTCTCCAAAAAGTACAATCTTTGTCCCCATGTGCAGTTGCAAACCATAGTCTGGCATTTCTATGGCGGTTTTGGAGCAGTAGCTTCTTCCTTGCTGATCGGCCTTTCAGGTTATGTCGATGTAGGACTCATTTTACTGTGGATAGTTTTGTACCCGTTTCCTCCAGCATCTTCACAAGGTCCTTTGCTGTTGTTCTGGGATTGATTTGCACTGTTCGCACCAAATTACGTTCATCTCTAGGAGACAGAACTCGTCACATTCCTGTGCGGTATGATGGCTGCGTGGTCCCATGGTGTTTATCCTTGTGTACAATTGTTTGTACAGATAAACGTGGTACCTTCAGGCATTTGGAAAGTGCTCCCAAGGATGAACCAGACTTGTGGAGGTCTACAATATTTTTCCTGAGATCTTGGCTGATTTCTTTTGATTTTCCCATAATGTCAAGCAAAGAGTCACTTAGTTTGAAGATAAGGCTTGAAACCCATCCACAGGTACACCTCCAATTGACTCAAACAATGTCAATTAGCCTATCAGAAGCTTCTAAAGCCATGACATAATTTTCTGGAATTTTCCAAGCTGTTTAAAGGCACAGTCAACTTAGTGCATGTAAACTTCTGACCCACTGGAATTGTGATACAGTGAATTATAAGTGAAATAATATGTCTGTAAACAATTGTTGGAAAAATGACTTGTGTCATGCACAAAGTAAATCTTCTAACCGACTTGCCAAAACTATAATTTGTTAACAAGACATTTGTGGAGTGGTTGAAAACAAGTTTTAATGACTCCAACCTAAGTATATGTAAACTTCCAACTTCAACTGTAGGTCTATAACAGTTTGGGTCTAGAGTGTCTCCCCCTTTTAAGAGGGGGGTGACCGCGGCAGCTTTCCAATCTTTTGGATCTCAGATGATACAAAAGAGAGGTTGAATAGGCTCGCAATAGAGGTTGCAACAGTTTTGGCAATTCAAGGAGGACCACACAGGGATTTAGCCTTGGGGACTGAGATATTTCTCACCATAGAGCTGCTTATGATGACAGCTGGTGATGTTGAATGGGCCGGTCTCTCAGGCAGCCTCATGGTCTGTTGAGGCTGGGAGCTCCGAGGATCTGAACCTGAGGTAGATGCCACCGGAGAGGGAGACAGAGTCGAGGCCGAAGACGCAGATACCTCTGGATCCGATCTTGATTGGGAAGCCACCACGGACGAAGGCACCGGAACCTCTGGATCAAGGGCGGAAAAGCTGTTTCTGGTCTGTGTCAGTTCAGGGCTCAACATCTCCATGGAGACTCCCGTTGCCAGAGGACGCCTTCTTGGACTTCCATGGCGAGTGACGTACCTCCATGGCTGGTTGGTTGGGTCGAGATCAGCTCCGTTCTCCAGGGAACCAGACCAGAGCGGCATCTGGCTACTGGGGTGGAAGAAAAAGTAGGTGGGCGTGGGTTCCCCAGTAGCGTAGGTATGTTTACTACCTGCTTGCTATGAGTAGCTACTTCACTCCTGTAGTCTTCCGCAAGCAAGCAGTTTCTACATTGAAAGTCAACGCGGTCCACATTGTCCCGGAACAAAGAAAAGTAAACGCAGCTCCTGCAATGTTGGAAATGTTCAATAGCGGCCTCCATCTGAGACCGCCAAGCCAGCTTGGCTAGCTGAGCTTTCGCGTCTCTCCCCATATAAGGGAAGGATCACAGGACAGATAGCAGCGCTCACAGTAATTTAGCCCAACAAAATAAAATAAAACTATATAAAAACACTGTCAGCTTTTAAACCGAGGTCTATAGTTCAGGTTTCAGCATTCAACAGTTTTCAGTTTCGGCGTTTGACAGCGTTCAACAACAACAAACATACGTCGCACTCTGATGACGTCAGTGTCTCCTGGAGGCCAGGTCATCTGATGCAGCACTCCATCACTCTCCTTCTTAGTCAAATAGCCCTACACAGCCTAGAGGTGTGTTTTAGGTCATTGTCGTGTTGAAAACAAATGATGGTCCCACTAAGTGCAAACCAGGCGGGATGACGTGTAGCTGCAGAATGCAGTGGTAGCCATGTTGGGTGAGTGTGCCTTGAATTCTAAATAAATCACTGACAGTGTCACCAGCAAACAGATGTGTCTGTTACTTGAACTATGAAGCATTTATTTGGGCTGCAATTTCTGAGGATGTTAACTCTAATGAAGTTATCCTCTGCAGCAGATGTAACTCTGGGTCTTCCTTTCATGTGACGGTCCTCATGAGAGCCAGTTTCATCATAGCGCTTGATGGTTTTTGCGACTGCCCTTTGAAGAAACTTTCAAAGTTCTTGAAATTTTCCAGATTGACTGACCTCCATGTCTTAAAGTAATGATGGACTGTCATTTCTCTTTGCTTATTTGAGCTGTTCTTTCCATAATTTGGACTTTGTCACGTGTGCTCCCACTTCGGCCTCTCGGTCACCAGGCTGCTCGTTATGGCGCACACCTGTCACCATTGTTATGCACACCTGCACATCATCAGACTCACCTGGACTCCATCACTTGCCTGATTACCTTCCCTATATATGTTACTCTCTTTGGTTTCTTCCCCAGGCATCATTGTTTCAGTTTCATGTCTAAGTGCTTTTAGTGTTTCTTGTTTTATATTATGTTCTGTTTATTTTATTAAAACACTTACTCCCTGAACTTCCTGAGGCTCAGCGCAAATCGTTACAGAATGACCCTTCACCTAAGGGAAGCATCAGGGAGTGCTTTTTGTTTTTTTTGTTTCGGTGGGATTGACCTCGGGTCCGGGAGCCGCTACAGGCTCTTATGCTTCAGACAGATCGTCAGGCCCCAGCCGGCAACAGGTTCCTGTGCATCATCAGGCGTGACCGGTCTGCTCCTGATCCCCGGGACCGTCCTTCTGGTTGGCGTCCTGCGGCCGGAGCCGCGACTCAGGGAGGGGGTACTGTCACGTGTGCTCCCTCTCCAGCCTCTAGGTCACCAGGCTGCTCAATATGGCGCACATCTGTCACCATCATTACGCACACCTGAGCATCATCAGACTCACCTGGACTCCATCACTTCTCTGATTACCTTCCCTATATATGTTACTCTCTTTGGTTCATTAACCAGGTGTAATTGTTTCTGTTTTAGTTTCATGTCTATGTGCTGTTAGTGTTTCTTGTTTTGTATTATGTTCCATTTATTTTAAAACACTCACTCCCTGAACTTGATTCCCGACTCTCAGCGCAAATCATTAAGACTTGGTCTTTAACAAAATAAAGAAAAATACCAACCCTACCTTGTCACAACACAAGTGATTGGCTCAAACACATAAAGAAGGAAAAAAATTCCACAAATGTACTTTTAAAAAGGCACATCTGTTCATTGAAATCCATTCCACGTGACTACCTCATGAAGCTGGTTGAGAGAATGCCAAGAGTGTGCAAAGCTATCAAGGCAGAAGGTGGATACTTTGAACAATCTCAAATATAAAATATATTTTGATTTGTTTAACGCTGTTTTGGTTACTATATGATTCTATATGTGTCACGCCCTGGTCGTAGTATATTGTGTTTGTCTTTATTTATTTGGTCAGGCCGTGGTGTGACATGGGTTTATTGTGGTGTGTTTTGTCTTGGGGTGTTGTTAGGTGTTGGGTGTGTGGCTTAGTGGGTGTATCTAGCATAGTCTATGGCTGTCTGGAGTGGTTCTCAATCAGAGGCAGGTGTTTATCGTTGTCTCTGATTGGGAACCATATTTAGGCAGCCATATTCTTTGAGTATTTTGTGGGTGATTGTTCCTGTCTCTGTGTTTGCACCAGATAGGCTCAGTCACTTTGGTTTTTCTTTTTTTCCTTGTTTTGGAAGAGAAGAGAATGAGCGCCATTCTCCTTGCAAAATACATCAACACGGTCGGTCCCTGGGATTGGGCTGGCCAACACGATTCGGTTTGCTTGGAAGGAGAAGGAGTTGGAGCCTTTAGGACGGGAAACTTTTGGAAGGACAATCTTGATGGGGATTCTAAAGCTGACGGTGAAGGACGTGTTTTGTTTCCAAGGCAACTCATTGGAGGGAGCATACGACGTGGCACTAAATACAGAGGAGAAACATGATGATATCCTGAGAAGAGCAAGAGCAGTGGGAGGTGAGAGGCTGATGAGCCACTATGAAATAACAAGCCTGGCGAGGAACAACTTTAGGGTTGTACCTGTCAACATGTACAACCCATACGTTAAGGACGTAGAGGTGAGGGCCTTTCTGGGGAGATACATGGGATAACGTCTCCTCAGCAAGGCACCTCAAAGACTCTCTTGGGTTTTGGAATGGGAGGAGAGGCTTCCAGGCCCTCCTCAGGGAGGACCCAAAGGGACATGGTGGCTACCTCCATCCTCCTGCTATGTTCTCCCTGGGGGCTGACAGGGGGACGTTGTTTTATGCACGTCAGCCCCCATTTTGCAGGCGCTGTATGGCCTACGAAGGATTGTGACGAGCCTAAGACGTGCCACGGGTGTGGCTCGTCAGCACACCTGTGGCGGGGGTGCCCGGCTCGTCAGAGGTCATACGCGTCTTCGGCTGGGGGGGAGCAGGTGCGGGGGATGGGGGAAGAAGAGGAGGGGAAGGAAGCATGCCTCATGACCAGAGTACAGGTCCAGAGGGGAAGGCGGCAAGGAAGGAGGAGGATCAAGTAGCGGAGGATGGAAGAGAGAAGGAAACGGAAGGCACGGGAGTAGGAGAACCAGGAAAAGTGGCGGAAGGCAACCAAGTGGAGGAGCATGAGAGAGAAGAAAGCGAGGGAGGGGTGGTGGAGAAGGAGACGGTGGAAGAGCAAGTGGAGTGGGGGGAAAGTGCCCTGGTGGAAGAGATGAGGGGTATGGTGGAGGAGCTGGCGGGGGGGGGGGGTGGTATCTCACCACTGCAGCCATCACCAAAGAAGAGAGTGAAGAGGAGGGTGCGATTGGCCGACAGTGAGAGAGAGGGGATGGCAAAGAGAGCGATGGGGGTGGGAGAAACCTCTGGATTGCTGCTGGTTTCCCCAGGCCCTCAACTTCTGATGGGTGGGGACACACCTAACAAGACCCAGGACTGGGTACAGGAGGAGGTGGGGAGTTTTTTGTTTGGGGACTCAGCCTCCCCTATTTTTTTTCAAACTAGCTGCAGCGTTGGGGAGGGGGAGGGGTGTGGGAGTAGACCCAGGGTGCAGGGCACCCCGGAGCCAAACACCATTCCTGCATCCTGGGTTGGCGAGATGCAGGAAGAGACGTCGGGAGTACGGATGGTGTTCTCACCGGTAGATATGGAGCAGGGGAGCATCGGGTGAGTCTCCTGGTTTTGTTTTTTTCTGTCTGGGTTTAGAATTTGAGTGTATTACATGTTTTTATTTTATTCTGTCATGGGGTCTAATTTTACTTTTGTTAGTATAAATGTAAGGGGTTTAAGGGATTTTGTTAAGAGGAGGGCGGTTTTTAGTTATTTGGAGGGTGTGGGGTTTGATTTTTGTTTTTTACAGGAGGTTCACCTGAGGGATGGAGGGGATGTTAGTAGGTTTAAGAGGGAGTGGGACAAGGGGGAGTCGGTTTGGGGTATTGGGGCGGTGCACTCATCGGGGGTAGGGATTTTGTGTGGGCACAGGGAGGTAAAAGTGGAGGATTCTTTTGTGGTGATGCAGGTGAGGGTTATAGGGGTGGATGTCACGATAAGGGATTGTACATTTAGATTAGTGGTGGTGTATGGGCCACAGGTGGTGGCAGACAGGAGGGAGATGGTGGACAGTCTGACGCCCATGTGTGTCACAAATAGGAAATTAGTGATAGGGGGGGATTTTAATACAGATTTAGGAATAGGGGGGGATAGCAGTGCAGGCGCCATTGCCGGGCTAATGGCTTGCCATGGTCTGGTAGATGGTGGTCTGCACACTACTCCGAAAATGGCCGGTCCTACATGGCGCAACTCCAGGGGGGTTGCGCGGAGGCTCGACTATATTTTTGTACCCAGGTCTTTGGGTAAGTTGTCTGGGCGGCTGTTGCCTGTTTTCTTTTCGGATCACGACGGGGTGCTCCGGCAGGTGGGGTCGCCAGCCTGCCTCTTTGGTAGGGGGTACTGGAAGTTAGATCGGGATGTGCTGGAGGAGAAGTCTTTTGTTGACGGGTTTTATGGTTTCTTTTGGAGGCTTAAAGGCCTCCGGTCCATGTGCGAGGGGGTGTTAGAGTGGTGGGAATTAGTTAAGGTGAGGATTAGGGCTTTTATAATAGGGTATTGCAAGAGGAAAAAAATGGAGGAGAGGAGGGAGGTGGATCGTATCCAAAGGTTAATTGAACTTGAATACGAGGCAGGCAACCTCGGCGGGTCGTTTGACTGGGAGAGATCCGCAACCCTAAAGGCGCAGCTCAGGGAGTTGCAGGAGCGGAAGGCTCGAGCTTTCCTGGAGCGTGCGCATAGTGGCTTTCTAGAACATAATGAGACTTGTTCTGCTATGTTCTTTAAGTCGGTTAGGACCAGACAGAGTAGGAAGGTAATGCATGGCGTTAGGGGAGAAAATGGTAGTATAGTTAGAGAACCAGAGGATATGGTCAGGGTGACAACTGATCATTTCCAAGGTTTATTTAAGGAAAGGGAAATAGATGTAGAGCAGGGAAATGTGTTTTTAGAACACTTGTCCAGGCGGTTGCCGGAGGACATTAGAGAAGTGATGGAGGCCCAGATTTCACTAGAAGAGGTTGAGAGCGCTCTTAGGAGGATGGGAAAAGGGAAGGTGCCTGGGATGGATGGGCTGCCGGCTGAGTTTTATCTCAAGTTTTGGGGTATACTTGGACCAGTGGTCCTCGAAGTCTTGAAGGCCATCCTTGAGATGGGGGTCCCGGGGGGATCAATGGCTGTTGGTGTGCTGTCACTTTTATATAAGAAGGGGGAAGTAACAGACCTTGGCAACTGGCGGCCGTTGACCATGCTGTGTGTAGATTACAAGCTACTTGCAAAGGTTTTAGCAGACCGGTTGCGCACCGCCCTTCCCTACGTCGTCCACCATGAGGATCAGACGTGCGGGGTAGAGGGCCGCTCTATTATATGGAACCTACAGTTAATCAGGGACTCCATCGCTTGGGTTGAAGATAGAGGACTGCCTTTAATGGTAGCAGCGCTAGATCAGGCGAAAGCTTTTGATCGCATGAATAGATCCTTTTTATTCAGAGTGTTAGGTCGATTAGGATTTGGGGAGAAGTTCATAGGATGGATTCGTACATTATATGTCGGAGCGGGGTGCCGAGTTAGTGTAAATAGTCACTTGGGTGATGTTTTTGACCTCTCGTCTGGGGTCAGGCAGGGGTGCCCACTCTCGGCTCTCCTCTTCGTTCTGTACATGGAGCCTCTGGGGGCTGCCATTAGGGCAGACACAGGGGTGGAAGGCTTGTTGATCCCTGGAAGTGGTGGGCTGCGTGTTAAGATGACGCAGTACGCCGACGACACTTCCTTGCTGCTGTGCAAGGACTCGTGCCTGACAAGGTCCCTTGCCATCTTTGGGGATTTCACCCGAGCGTCGGGAGCAGTTCTGAACCATGCAAAGTCTTCCGTCAAGTTTTTCGGAAGATGGCGCGGTAGAACGGATGTGCCTGGGGGGCTATCTCTCTGTGAGGGAGCCCTGAGGATTCTCGGGGTCCATTTTGAGACCTCCAGCTCAGCGACGCTAAACTGGAACATGCGTATCGCAGTGGTACAGAGGGAGCTAGCAATGTGGAAGGCTAGGTATTTGTCTTTTGTGGGCAAAGGCCTGGTCCTAAAGGTGGATGTGTTGCCGTCTCCTTTGTATTTGGCGTACATCTACCCATTGCCGGCTTGTCTGAGGAGGCCTCTAGTGAGGCTTGTGTTTCAGTGCATGTGGAGTGGCAGGTGCGAGTGGGTCGCCAGGGCACGCATGCTCTGTCCCATCGGGGAGGGAGGTTTCTTTCTTGTTAAAGGAGCTTGCTCATCCAGTGATACACCCGTCCGGTTACCTCCTGCGGGTTTTCTTCTCGTATCAGGCGAGAAGCGTAATGGTGTGGTCTAACACGGGTTCTCGGGCGGAACAGCTGCCGTGGCACTTTGGTCATGCGGCCAAGTGGCTGCGTGGGCACCCTGAGGTTGAAGTTGCCCGAGTAGGTTTAGATCACAGGCACCTGTACGAGGAGGTCAGAAAGGTAGGGAGTCCGGCGCCTGTAGTGGGCATCTCGGAAGTGGTCTGGGAGGGAGTGCAGGCGCGGGGTCTGGACAACAGGCTCAAGGACCTGAATCGGTTGAGCCTGCATAAGTGCTTGCCGGTACGTTCCAAAATGTACCGGTATAGTTTGGTGCAATCCCCCACCTGTCCAAGATCCTCTTGTGGCAGGGAGGAGACTGTGCGCCATGTCTTCTGGGACTGTGCCTTTGCCGGAGTAGTATGGGCTAGGGCACGGGTGTTGTTAGGTTTGGTAAGGGGGATTTTGTATTGACGTGGGCCAGGTTAGAGAGAGGTGTAGGGAGAGTGAGAGGGACGGATAGGGACAGGTTTCTGCTCTGGCTTCTCATGAGTCTCTTTAAACGGGGGCTGTGGGAAGCCAGGCAGAACATGGTGAAGACAGGGAGAGATTGGGGGGTGGAAGGGATAGTGAGGCGGGTGGAAGGAGATTTGAGGGGCAGGATGATGAGGGAGGAGAGGAAGTGGGGGCAGCATGCTGCTCGGGAGAGGTGGAAGGGGGGTTTAGGGCTGGGTGTCATTTAGATTTGTAAGGGGATAGATTAGGGACGGGGAGATAGGGAAAGGTAGTTTGTAGGGTGACGGGGAGGGAAGATGCTCCCCTGAGGTTTTGTTTGGGGTTTTTGTTTTGTTAAAATTAAAATACCATTATTGGAGTATGTATGAAAATTATGAGTTGTAAAGAATGAATGGTATTGAAGGTAATAAATTATTTTTTATTAAAAAAAGATAGGCTGTATAGGTTTCCACGTTCCGTTTGTTGTTTTTGTATCGTTAGTTATTTCATGTCGAGTTCCTTTTCATTAAAGAACATGAATAACCACCACGCTGCATTTTGGTCCGCTTCTCCTTCGACAGATGAGAACCGTTACAGAATCACCCACACAACGGGACCAAGCGGCGTGGTAACAGGCAACAGCAACAGCAGGAGCAACAAAGAGAGGAATGGACATGGGAGGACGAATTGGACGGAGAAGGAGCCTGGGCTCAGCCTGGAGAATATCGCCGCCCCAAAGAAGAACCGGAGGCGAAGAAAGCGGAGAGGCGCCGGTATGAGGAGGCAGCACGGCGACGCGGATGGAAGCCCGAGAGTCAGCCCCAAAAATTTCTTGGGGGGGGGGGGGTCTCAGGGAGAGTGTGGCAGAGTCAGGAGTCAGACCTGAGCCAACTCTCTCTGTTTATCGTGAGGAGCCAAGGAGGAGACCAGAGCCGGTGTTGGAGGTGAGCAAAGCAGAGACTGAGAAGGAGTTAATGGGGAAATTGGAGGAGAGAGAAATGAGGGATTTGCTGTGTTGGTGTTTTAAGCATGGAATTCGCCCGACGGAGAGTGTCGGGGATTTGATGGCACCTGGGTCAGCGCTCCATACTCGTCCTGAGGTGCGTGTTAGTCGGCTGGTGAAGTTGGTGCCAGCCTCACGCACCAGGCCTCCTGTGCACATCCCTAGCCTTGCACGTCCTGTGCCAGCACTGCTCTCAAGATCTCCAGTACGCCTTCACGGTCTAGCCCATCCTGTGCCACCTCCACACACCAGCCCTCCGGTGGCAGCTCCCCGCACCAGGCTTCCTGTGCGTCTCCTCGGCCCAGTACCACCAGTGCCAGCACCTCGCATCAGGCCTACAGTGCGCCTCGCCTCTCCAGCGCTGCCGGAGCCTTTCAACCTCTCCTGAGCTGCCGGAGTCTCCCGCCTGTTTAGCGCTGCCAGAGCCTTCCGCCTCTACAGCGCTGCCGGAGTCTCCTGCCTGTTTAGCGCAGCCAGAGCTGCCAGCCTGCATGGAGCAGCCAGAGCTGCCAGCCTGCATGGAGCAGCCAGAGCTGCCAGTCTGCATGGAGCAGCCAGAGCTGTCAGTCTGCATGGAGCAGCCAGAGCTGTCAGTCTGCAAGGAGCTGTCAGTCTGCAAGGAGCTGCCAGTCTGCAAGGAGCTGCCAGTCTGGAAGAAGCCGCCAGAGCTGCCAGTCTGCATGGAGCAGCCAGAGCCGCCAGTCTGCATGGAGCAGCCAGATCCGCCAGTCAGCATGGAGCAGCCAGAGCCGCCAGTCAGCATGGAGCAGCCAGAGCCGCCAGTCAGCATGGAGCAGCCAGAGCCGCCAGTCAGCATGGAGCAGCCAGAGCTGCCAGTCAGCATGGAGCAGCCAGAGCCGCCAGTCAGCATGGAGCAGCCAGAGCCGTCAGTCTGCCAGGATCCGCCAGTCAGCCAGACTCTTCCAGATCCGCCAGTCAGCCAGACTCTTCCAGATCCGCCAGTCAGCCAGACTCTTCCAGATCCGCCAGTCAGCCAGACTCTTCCAGATCCACCAGTCAGCCAGACTCTTCCAGATCTGCCAGTCAGCCAGACTCTTCCAGATCTGCCAGTCAGCCAGACTCTTCTAGATCCGCCAGTCAACCACACTCTTCCAGATCCGCCAGTCAGCCAGACTCTTCCAGCTCCGCCAGTCAGCCAGACTCTTCCAGATCCGCCAGTCAGCCAGGAGCCGCCAGAGCTGCCAGTCAGCATGGAGCAGCCAGAGCCGCCAGTCAGCATGGAGCAGCCAGAGCCGTCAGTCTGCCAGGATCCGCCAGTCAGCCAGACTCTTCCAGATCCGCCAGTCAGCCAGACTCTTCCAGATCCGCCAGTCAACCACACTCTTCCAGATCCGCCAGTCAGCCAGACTCTTCCAGCTCCGCCAGTCAGCCAGACTCTTCCAGATCCGCCAGTCAGCCAGGATCTGCCAGAACCGCCAGCCAGCCAGGATCTGCCGGATCCAACTACCTGCCTGAGCTTCCTCTCAGTGCCGGGCTTCCCCTCAGTGCCGAGCTTCCCCTCAGTGCCCAGCTTCCCCTCAGTGCCCAGCTTCCCCTCAGTGCCCAGCTTCCCCTCAGTGCCCAGCTTCCCCTCAGTCCCGAGCTTCCCCTCAGTCCCGAGCTGCCCCTCAGTCCAGTGGGGTTCTGGGTGAGGACTACTAGGCCATGGTCGGCGGCGAGGGTGGATTATCCAAGGACGCGAGGAGGAGGGACTAAGACATTGATAGAGTGGGGTCCACGTCCTGCGCCGGAGCCGCCACCATGGACAGACGCCCACCCGGACCCTCCCCTATGGTTTTTGATGTGCGTCCGGGAGGCCGCACCTTAGGGGGGGGGTTCTGTCACGCCCTGGTCGTAGTATATTGTGTTTGTCTTTATTTATTTGGTCAGGCCGGGGTGTGACATGGGTTTATTGTGGTGTGTTTTGTCTTAGGGTGTTGTTTGGTGCTGGGTGTATGGCTTAGTGGGGGTATCTAGCATAGTCTATGGCTGTCTGGAGTGGTTCTCAATCAGAGGCAGGTGTTTATCGTTGTCTCTGATTGGGAACCATATTTAGGCAGCCATATTCTTTGAGTATTTTGTGGGTGATTGTTCCTGTCTCTGTGTTTGTTGTCACCAGATAGGCTGTATAGGTTTCCATGTTCCGTTTGTTGTTTTTGTATTGTTAGTTATTTCATGTCGAGTTCCTTTTCATTAAAATAACCACCACGCTGCATTTTGGTCCGCTTTTCCTTCGACAGACGAGAACCGTTACAATATGTGTTATTTCATAGTTTTGATGTCTTCACTATTATTCTACAGTGTAGAAAATAGAACAAATAAATTAAAACCCTGGAATGAGTATGTGTCCAAACTTTTGACTGGTACTGTACATGGTGGTCTTCTTTCAGTTCTACAAAAACAAAATAACCTACAGTTCAGTAAACACTACAGTAATACGGTATACAAGATAAACATGAAACAAGTAGTATGGCTCCCAACTTCATACAGTAATAAATGAAACATTTACTTCGTTTTTTCCTTACAGTTACATATTGGAATCTACAGTCTTTCCTGTGATTTATGTTAAACTACTTTCAAGTAGTAAAAGTAGTAGAGCGGTCCAATGTCTGCAGTACAAACCTATTCTCATTTTGGAAGGTCCGGATGATGGACGCTACGGTGAAGCGGCTCAGATTGGGCTGTACTCTCTGTACAGCCTCTCTCAAGGTCAAACCATGCTTGACCACATTGTCCACCACAGTCGCCTGAATTTCATCAGAGATTACTCTCCCTGTTCTTGTTCTACCTCCATCACCACCTCTACCTCTACCTCTTTCTGCCAAGTAAAATGTCAAATTATTTACTATACATCAAATTCCTCACATTAAGCAAACCAAATGGCACCATTCTTGTTTTTTAAAATTGATGACAGACACAGGCACACGCCAACACTCAGACATAATTTACAAACACATTATTTGTGTTTAGTGAGTCTGCCAGATATGAGTCAGTAGGGATGACATTATGTAATATCGATAGATGTGTGAATTGGATCATATTCCTGTCCTGCCTGAGCCTTCGAATTGTAACAAGTACTTTTAGGTGTCAGGGAAAATATATGTGAGTAGAAAGTATATTATTTTCTTTAGGAATGTAATGGAGTAAAATTTGTCAAAAATAATTCATTTTTATACCTTTATTTAACCAGGCAAGTCAGTTAAGAACACATTCTTATTTTCAATGACGGCCTGGGAACAGTGGGTTAACTGCCTGTTCAGGGGCAGAACGACAGATTTGTACCTTGTCAGCTCAGGGGTTTGAACTCACAACCTTGCGGTTGCTAGTCCAACGCTCTAACCACTAGGCTACCCTGCCGCCCCATAAATTGTAAAGCTCTCCCAAAAACTGACAAAAGTAGATACTTCAAAGTATTTTTACACCACTGCCCCCCCCCCTTTTGTTATGTCTCCCCCTTTTGTTATGTCCCCCCCTTTTGTTATGTCCCCCCCTTTTGTTATGTCCTCCACCTTTTGTTATGTCCCCCCCTTTTATGTCCTCCACCTTTTGTTATGTCCCCGCCCCTTTTGTTATGCCCCCCTTTTGTTATGTCTCCCCCTTTTGTTATGTCCCCCCTTTTGTTATGTCCTCCACCTTTTGTTATGTCCCCCCTTTTGTTATGTCCCCCCTTTTGTTATGTCCTCCACCTTTTGTTATGTCCCCGCCCCTTTTGTTATGCCCCCCTTTTGTTATACCCCCCCCCCCCCCCCTTTGTTATGCCTCCCCTTTGTTATGTCCCCCCCTTTGTTATGCCCCCCCTTTTGTTATGCCCCCCTTTTGTTATACCCCCCCCCTTTTGTTATGTCCCTGCCCCTTTTGTTATTCCCCCCCTTTTGTTATGTCCCCCCAAAACAAACCCTCAACATAAAAAGGGAAGTAATAAAAGAGCCACTGACAACCCAAAACTGAACAGGTGGGGTTTTAAATTAGCTACTGAAATGCATCCATGGGGGGCCTACTGAGCACTGGCCAACTCCAGTTGGGTCTTAAAAGATCCCCACCATGGACACACACTGGATTTGATATCCGACTAACTCAAAGAACCAACTACGGAAAGGGAGTGAAAGTAAAAGTGAGGATAACCCAACTAGGGAAAACAGAAAGATAAAGTCCCTGTTCAACATCCTAACACAGACACTCTAAACAGAGGTGTTGCTCTTCCATCTCTTTTTCCAACTGAAGCACTGGGCCACTTAAATACCTTCTGACTAACGAGGACAACAGGTGCAACTTATCCTGACCAAATAGGATGATTCCAATCAGTACACCAAAGCGAACCAACCTGGAAACTGAAAACAAAATTGAGAGAAAATCCAAAGCCTGTAACACTTGTTTAGAGGTGACTTATTGTGTACATAGGGTTGTATATATTGTTTTGGTGTATATTTATTATCATGTGTTCATTGCTTTTACTATATACTGAAGAATAAAGAGTCTATAGTCCCTATCGGCAGTCCAGGAGGAGGAGCTAATGCTAGCCCTGTGTTCTTCATCTCCCTAGTCCCGTGTTCTTCATCTCCCTAGTCCCACACAAGCGCTAAATCAGTATACTAGCCATCCTACAACAGTCCATCCTCTCCCTACTCCCTTGTCCCTACCCACAGCCCAGGCAAGGTGCAGGAACTAACTAACTCTGCAGCCCAGGTGCAGGAACTAACTAACTCTGCAGCCCAGGTGCAGGAACTAACTAACTCTGCAGCCCAGGTGCAGGAACTAACTAACTATGCAGCCCAGGTGCAGGAACTAACTAACTCTACAGCTCAGGTGCAGGAACTAACTAACTCTACAGCTCAGGTGCAGAAACTAACTAACTCTGCAGCCCAGGTGCAGGAACTAACTAACTCTGCAGCCCAGGTGCAGGAACTAACTAACTCTGCAGCCCAGGTGCAGGAACTAACTAACTATGCAGCCCAGGTGCAGGAACTAACTAACTCTGCAGCCCAGGTGCAGGAACTAACTAACTCTACAGCTCAGGTGCAGGAACTAACTAACTCTGCAGCCCAGGTGCAGGAACTAACTAACTCCACAGCTCAGGTGCAGGAACTAACTAACTCTGCAGCCCAGGTGCAGGAACTAACTAACTCTACAGCTCAGGTGCAGGAACTAACTAACTCTGCAGCCCAGGTGCAGGAACTAACTAACTCCACAGTTCAGGTGCAGGAACTAACTAACTCTGCAGCCCAGGTGCAGGAACTAACTAACTCTACAGCTCAGGTGCAGGAACTAACTAACTCTGCAATCCAGGTGCAGGAACTAACTAACTCTGCAGCCCAGGTGCAGGAACTAACTAATACTGCAGCCCAGGTACAGGAACTAACTAACTCTGCAGCCCAGGTGCTTGAGTCCCTCTACCTACCACAGCCAAACCTTCACCTATTCCCTTAATCCCCCCACACACACACCCGAGCACCTCGTCCCTACTCTATCCACGTCCCCTCCCTAGTCTCTATCCTAACCTCTATCCTATCCTGCACACACACACACGGGCACACACACACACACACACACACACACACACACACACACACACACACACACACACACACACACACACACACACACACACACACACACACACACACACACACACACAGGAAAAATAAGGTGGATAGAGCCCTGCCTTACAGACTCATCCTGAGCTAAATAATGTGTGTGTGCAGCTGGTAGGCTGTGTGTGTGTGGGGGGGGGTTATATTGATAAACAACTGTCTGAACTCAGAGAGGAGAGAACAGAGAACAGCTTGGTCTCTCGCTGGGATATTACTGGTGCTGAAGTACATGGTGATGCTCACCCAGTGTTGTGTTACAGAACATATGGGCGCTATGCTGACAACCACTTACTGCATTTAATCAGTCAGCCATACACAGCATATCATACTGTTTAATCAGTCAGCCAAACATATCATACTGTATAATCAGTCAGCCAAACATATCATACTGTTTAATCAGTCAGCCATACACAGCATATCATACTGTATAATCAGTCAGCCATACACAGCATATCATACTGTTAATCAGTCAGCCATACACAGCATATCATACTGTTTAATCAGTCAGCCATACACAGTATATCATACTGTTTAATCAGTCAGCCATACACAACATATCATACTGTTTAATCAGTCAGCCAAACATATCATACTGTATAATCAGTCAGCCATACACAGCATATCATACTGTTAATCAGTCAGCCATACACAGCATATCATACTGTTAATCAGTCAGCCATACACAGCATATCATACTGTTTAATCAGTCAGCCATACACAGCATATCATACTGTATAATCAGTCAGCCATACACAGCATATCATACTGTTAATCAGTCAGCCATACACAGCATATCATACTGTTTAATCAGTCAGCCATACACAGCATATCATACTGTTTTATCAGTCAGCCATACACAGCATATCATACTGTTTAATCAGTCAGCCAAACATATCATACTGTATAATCAGTCAGCCATACACAGCATATCATACTGTATAATCAGTCAGCCATATACGGCATATCATACTGTTTAATCAGTCAGCCAAACATATCATACTGTATAATTAGTCAGCCATACACAGCATATCATACTGTATAATCAGTCAGCCAAACATATCATACTGTATAATTAGTCAGCCATACACAGCATATCATACTGTTTAATCAGTCAGCCATACACAGCATATCATACTGTTTAATCAGTCAGCCATACACAGCATATCATACTGTTTAATCAGTCAGCCATACACAGCATATCATACTGTGTAATCAGTCAGCCATACACAGCATATCATACTGTTTAATCAGTCAACCAAACATATCATACTGTATAATCAGTCAGCCATACACAGCATATCATACTGTTTAATCAGTCAGCCATACACAGGATATCATACTGTTTAATCAGTCAGCCATACACAACATATCATACTGTTTAATCAGTCAGCCATACACAGCATATCATACTGTTTAATCAGTCAGCCATACACAACATATCATACTGTTTAATCAGTCAGCCAAACATATCATACTGTATAATCAGTCAGCCATACACAACATATCATACTGTTTAATCAGTCAGCCATACACAGCATATCATACTGTTTAATCCGTCAGCCATACACATCATATCACACTGTTTAATCAGTCAGCCATACACAACATATCATACTGTTTAATCAGTCAGCCAAACATATCATACTGTATAATCAGTCAGCCATACACAGCATATCATACTGTATAATCAGTCAGCCATACACAGCATATCATACGGTTTAATCAGTCAGCCATACAAAGCATTTCAAACTGTTTAATCAGTCAACCATACACAACATATCATACTGGTAGCTAAGGGCATACTATATGGGGATGAATTCTATACAATGAGTCAGACTCAACATGATAGAGATGATGTTGGTGTGAAGACTGTAGACACGTGTTCAGAAAGATGGAGAAATACCATAGAGCTCGTCTTGAAGACACATGATAGAGATGATGTTGGTGTGATGGAGTGAAAGATGGAGAAATACCATAGAGCTAGTCTTGAAGATACATGATAGAGATGATGTTGGTGTGATGGAGTGAAAGATGGAGAAATACCATAGAGCTAGTCTTGAAGACACATGATAGAGATGATGTTGGTGTCATGGAGTGAAAGATGGAGAAAGATGGAGAAATACCATAGAGCTAGTCTTGAAGACACATGATAGAGATGATGTTGGTGTGATGGAGTGAAAGATGGAGAAATACCATAGAGCTCGTCTTGAAGACACATGATAGAGATGATGTTGGTGTCATGGAGTGAAAGATGGAGAAGTACCATAGAGCTAGTCTTGAAGACACATGATAGAGATGATGTTGGTGTCATGGAGTGAAAGATGGAGAAATACCATAGAGCTAGTCTTGAAGACACATGATAGAGATGATGTTGGTGTGATGGAGTGAAAGATGGAGAAATACCATAGAGCTAGTCTTGAAGACACATGATAGAGATGATGTTGGTGTCATGGAGTGAAAGATGGAGAAATGCCATAGAGCTAGTCTTGAAGACACATGATAGAGATGATGTTGGTGTGATGGAGTGAAAGATGGAGAAATACCATAGAGCTAGTCTTGAAGACACATGATAGAGATGATGTTGGTGTCATGGAGTGAAAGATGGAGAAAGATGAAATACCATAGAGCTAGTTTGGAAGACACATGATAGAGATAACGTTGGTGTGATGGAGTGAAAGATGGAGAAATACCATAGAGCTAGTCTTGAAGACACATGATAGAGATGACGTTGGTGTGATGGAGTGTAAGATGGAGAAATACCATAGAGCTCGTCTTGAAGACACATGATAGAGATGATGTTGGTGTGATGGAGTGAAAGATGGAGAAATACCATAGAGCTAGTCTTGAAGACACATGATAGAGATGACGTTGGTGTGATGGAGTGAAAGATGGAGAAATACCATAGAGCTAGTCTTGAAGACACATGATAGAGATGACGTTGGTGTGATGGAGTGTAAGATGGAGAAATACCATAGAGCTAGTCTTGAAGACACATGATAGATATGACGTTGGTGTGATGGAGTGAAAGATGGAGAAATACCTTAGAGCTAGTCTTGAAGACACATGATAGAGATGATGTTGGTGTGATGGAGTGAAAGATGGAGAAAGATGGAGAAATACCATAGAGCTAGTCTTGAAGACACATGATAGAGATGATGTTGGTGTGATGGAGTGAAAGATGGAGAAAGATGGAGAAATACCATAGAGCTAGTCTTGAAGACACATGATAGAGAACATAGAATGGTACAGATGTAGGATCTTCATTTGAGCCAGTTTGCAACTGCAGGAAATTCTGCAGCAACAGGAAATGTGAATTATTTTGTAGATTATAATCGATGGACATGTCTTGTAGGGGTTGATACATTTTATGTTAGGGCAAATCAAGTCTAAAATGTTAAAGTGGAAAATGCACACTTTAGAAGCCTTTGCAAACCTAGAAAATACTAAAAGTGAGCATTTCCTGCTATGCAGGAAAATTCTCATTAAAAAAGAGAGATATAGAGCGAGAGAGTGAGAGAGGTGATCCTAACAACAATACATTTGGCTGACTATCCATGGACCTCCAGAAATGTTTACTCAATGCAGTTCTGGTGCTGTGGACGTGGCTTCAATCATCAGTTAGAAGATGAGGCCATTGAGCGCAAACTTGAGAGTTGTGAAATTATTGTGCAACTTCCGGTGCACGTTTACTGTGAACACTGAGGCTGTACCCGCTTTAAGTTAGTTTTAACAGTGGTCAAGTACGCTACTGTGGCTATTTGATCCAAATGTAGGTCTATCAGAGTGGCCTACCATAAAAAAAATAGAACATGCATTCCATAACATTTTAACAGCTGTTCTATCATTCAGCCTACAGTAGCAGCCAATGTGCGGTGTTCAATGTAGGCCTACATATTTAACTCGGCAAGTCCGTTATAAACAAATTATTATTTACAATAATGGCCTAGGAACAGTGGGTTAACTGCCGTGTTCAGGGGCAGAATGACAGATTCTTACCCTGATAGCTTAGGGATTCAATCTAGCACCCTTTCGGTTAGGCTAGCTGCTGCCCCTACATGAGACTTTTGAAAAAATATGCAGGGCTTGACATGAACCTGTTAACTACTTGTCCGTTAGACAAGGACGTGACTGAAAATGTCGTTGTGTTGTTTGATGCAAGATACCACTTTACAAAATAAAATGTATCATTATTCCTATACCATTATTACAGAGAATCAGACAATTGGATACTTAGCTTATTCAAGCTTGTCTCAAATTACAACACTGCCCCTTTAAGACAAAAAAAGGCCCTTTACCTGACTCACTTTCAAAGATAGAAGTGCACACGTTTTGTGTTCTTGTAAGAAGGAATCACTCCCCCATTGCAGACTACACGTTATCTATAACTAGGCTAACAACTCACTAACTAGCAAAGGATATGATCAAATGTGTACACGTCGCCACATCTCACTTTGATCTCAAAACAAACACATCTACTCACAACCACTCATGCTGTAAAAACAGTCCAGTTGAAAGTGAATGGCACAGATCCATATATGCCATGAGGGTGTGGTATATGGCCAATATACCACTGCTACGGGCTGTTCTTAGGCAGGACCTGGATCCAGCCCTCAGCCGTGGAATATTGGCCATATACCACAAACCCCCGAGGTGCCTTATTGCCATTATAAACTGGTTACCAAGGTAATTAGAGCATACCCGTGGTATACAGTGTGATATACCACGGTTGTCAGCCAATCAGCATTCAGGGATCGAACCACCCAGTTTATAATCGCATATAGGCCTACTGCAGCTCTGATTGGTTATGACGCACCGGTCTGTGTAGAGTACAGGCTTAAGTCGTGCCTGTCAATGTAATAGAATCCTACTCCCATGCATTCTGCTTACAACAAAATCTCATGAATAGTTTGTTTTGTTTTGGTATGTTGCATTGAAAGTGGGTTGAATATTGCCTTTATTCGATCACAATTCCCACTGTAAAGGGAAACGTTGACATTGTTAACTAATGGGGAAAACTCTAGGAAGTTGCATAAAGTTCAATCTCGTGCTTCTCTGCGCATGTTGATATTTCTTCTGCATGCCAGTCTCAGGGGAGCTGCATGCCCGTGCTCAGCTTAGAGGGAACATTGATGACAACCGACTCACAGCTAGCAGGCGGTCTAATATTCTACAACCTGCTGGCAGGTTTGTCGCATCTGCATTTGTCAGTACGGAAACCCCTCGTGTGTGTGTGTGTCTGTGTCTGTGTGTGTGTTCAGACTCACTAAACCAGATGCTTTTTCATCTGTGGACTCCCTGTGTTGAGAGATGTTGCCAAGCAACACTGTCCACACCACAATGTTGCTAACATACACATTTCTCAGAGCTACATCTAGAGGATTAAGATCAATAAATAAATACTAGGAATCCTAAACCGAGAGAGAGAGAGCGGGCGAGAGAGAGAGAGAAAGAGAAAGAGAGAGAGCGAGAGAAGTATGATGAAAAAACTTGTCAGTCACAGTGTTTAGAAAACAGTTTCAATTCAGACAGTTCAGTTTCTTAAAACCTCTTAAGGATCTGACCTTTTTTTTCTCCAGTTTTCACCTAAAATGACATACCCAAATCTAACTGCCTGTAGCTCAGGACCGGAAGCAAGGATATGTATGTCCTTGATACCATTTGAAATGAAACTCTTTGAAGTTTGTGATATTCTGAAATTAATGTCGGAGAATAACACATTAGATCTGGATAAAGATAGTACAAAGATTTATTATTTTTTTCATCATCTTTGAAACGCAAGAGAAAGGTCACAATGTACAACCTATTCCAGGTTAGGCACAATTACAGATTTTGGCTATGAGATGGCAGCAGTGTATGTGAAAAGTTTGAAACAGATCCAATGAACCATTGCATTTCTGCTCAAAATGTTGTATAAAATCTGCCCAAATGTGCCTAACTGATTTATTAATACATTTTCAAGTGCATAACTGTGCACTCTCCTCAAACAATAGCATGGTATTATTTCACTGTAATAGCTACTGTAAATTGCAGTCAGATGAACAAGAATTTAAGATTTCTTCCCATATCAGATATGTCTATGTCCTGGAAAATGTTCTTGTTACTTACAACCTCAAGCTAATCACATTAGCCTACGTTAGCTCAACTGTCCCGCGGGGCAGACACTGATCCTGTAGAGGTTAAAATGTGCCTCAGATCAAAGCTGTGAGATTTTCCAACTGAAAAATTCCATGAACTTGTACTGATACAAATGTCCACAGACTTCCAGTCAGAAAAGGCTGATTCATTCTATTTCAACCAGAGACAAACTGTTCTCTCCAACTGTTTGGACATGATCCTTCGCTTGTTGGCTAGCACATGACACATGTTCTAATCTACCTCTCTGGTATTGAAAACGCTGTAAACACTTACTGGAATTGTCCGATTGAATAAAGTCTAAACAAATCATGTATAAATGTCACTATTTTTTCAAAGTTGATGAAGTATTACAAGAGAGTTAGTACTGCTGAGGGAAAAGACACTACGCGCCGCACGCACACACACACACACACACACACACACACACACACACACACACCATCTGCTTTCCTCCAGTAAACCTATGTTCAAGAGCCAAGTGTTCTTCACTCTCACCTCTGAGAATCTCACCCCCACACACAGACTGTTTATTCCCTACTCTCAGCACCTACACATACAGACCCTTTATTCCCTACTCTCAGCACCTACACACAGACCCTTTATTCCCTACTCTCAGCACCTACACACAGACTGTTTATTCCCTACTCTCAGCACCTACACACAGACTGTTTATTCCCTACTCTCAGCACCTACACACACAGACTGTTTATTCCCTACTCTCAGCACCTACACACAGACTGTTTATTCCCTACTCTCAGCACCTACACACAGACCCTTTATTCCCTACTCTCAGCACCTACACACAGACCCTTTATTCCCTACTCTCAGCACCTACACACAGACTGTTTATTCCCTACTCTCAGCACCTACACACAGACTGTTTATTCCCTACTCTCAGCACCTACACACACAGACTATTTATTCCCTACTCTCAGCACCTACACACAGACCCTTTATTCCCTACTCTCAGCACCTACACACAGACTGTTTATTCCCTACTCTCAGCACCTACACACAGACTGTTTATTCCCTACTCTCAGCACCTACACACACAGACTGTTTATTCCCTACTCTCAGCACCTACACACAGACCCTTTATTCCCTACTCTCAGCACCTACACACAGACCCTTTATTCCTTACTCTCAGCACCTACACACAGACTGTTTATTCCCTACTCTCAGCACCTACACACAGACCCTTTATTCCCTACTCTCAGCACCTACACACACAGACTTTTTATTCCCTACTCTCAGCACCTACACACAGACCCTTTATTCCCCACTCTCAGCACCTACACACAGACCCTTTATTCCCTACTCTCAGCACCTACACACAGACTGTTTATTCCCTACTCTCAGCACCTACACACACAGACTGTTTATTCCCTACTCTCAGCACCTACACACAGACTGTTTATTCCCTACTCTCAGCACCTACACACAGACTGTTTATTCCCTACTCTCAGCACCTACACACAGACCCTTTATTCCCTACTCTCAGCACCTACACACAGACCCTTTATTCCCTACTATCAGCACCTACACACAGACCCTTTATTCCCTACTCTCAGCACCTACACACACAGACTGTTTATTCCCTACTCTCAGCACCTACACACAGACCCTTTATTCCCTACTCTCAGCACCTACACACAGACCCTTTATTCCTTACTCTCAGCACCTACACACAGACCCTTTATTCCCTAATCTCAGCACCTACACACAGACCCTTTATTCCCTACTCTCAGCACCTACACACAGACTATTTATTCCCTACTCTCAAGACCTACACACAGACCCTTTATTCCCTACTCTCAGCACCTACACACAGACTGTTTATTCCCTACTCTCAGCACCTACACACAGACCCTTTATTCCCTACTCTCAGCACCTACACACAGACCCTTTATTCCCTACTCTCAGCACCTACACACAGACCCTTTATTCACTACTCTCAGCACCTACACACAGACTGTTTATTCCCTAATCTCAGCACCTACACACAGACTGTTTATTCCCTACTCTCAGCACCTACACACAGATCCTTTATTCCCTACTATCAGCACCTACACACAGACCCTTTATTCCCTACTCTCAGCACCTACACACAGACCCTTTATTCCCTACTCTCAGCACCTACACACAGACCCTTTATTCCCTACTCTCAGCACCTACACACACAGACTGTTTATTCCCTAATCTCAGCACCTACACACAGACTGTTTATTCCCTACTCTCAGCACCTACACACAGACCATTTATTCCCTACTCTCAGCACCTACACACAGACCCTTTATTCCCTACTCTCAGCACCTACACACAGACTGTTTATTCCCTACTCTCAGCACCTACACACAGACCCTTTATTCCCTACTCTCAGCACCTACACACAGACTGTTTATTCCCTACTCTCAGCACCTACACACAGACTGTTTATTCCCTACTCTCAGCACCTACACACAGACTGTTTATTCCATACTCTCAGCACCTACACACACAGACCCTTTATTCCCTACTCTCAGCACCTACACACAGACCCTTTATTCCCTACTCTCAGCACCTACACACAGACCCTTTATTCCCTACTCTCAGCACCTACACACAGACCCTTTATTCCCTACTCTCAGCACCTACACACAGACCCTTTATTCAATACTCTCAGCACCTACACACAGACTGTTTATTCCCTACTCTCAGCACCTACACACACAGACCCTTTATTCCCTACTCTCAGCACCTACACACAGACCCTTTATTCCCTACTCTCAGCACCTACACACAGACCCTTTATTCCCTACTCTCAGCACCTACACACAGACCTTTTATTCCCTACTCTCAGCACCTACACACACAGACTGTTTATTCCCTACTCTCAGCACCTACACACAGACTGTTTATTCCCTACTCTCAGCACCTACACACAGACCCTTTATTCCCTACTCTCAGCACCTACACACAGACCCTTTATTCCCTAATCTCAGCACCTACACACAGACTGTTTATTCCCTACTCTCAGCACCTACACACAGACCCTTTATTCACTACTCTCAGCACCTACACACAGACCCTTTATTCCCTACTCTCAGCACCTACACACAGACTGTTTATTCCCTACTCTCAGCACCTACACACACAGACCCTTTATTCCCTACTCTCAGCACCTACACACAGACCCTTTATTCCCTACTCTCAGCACCTACACACAGACCCTTTATTCCCTACTCTCAGCACCTACACACAGACTGTTTATTCCCTACTCTCAGCACCTACACACACAGACCCTTTATTCCCTACTCTCAGCACCTACACACAGACTGTTTATTCCCTACTCTCAGCACCTACACACAGACCCTTTATTCCCTAATCTCAGCACCTACACACAGACTGTTTATTCCCTACTCTCAGCACCTACACACAGACCCTTTATTCCCTACTCTCAGCACCTACACACAGACCCTTTATTCACTACTCTCAGCACCGACACACAGACTGTTTATTCCCTACTCTCAGCACCTACACACAGACTGTTTATTCCCTACTCTCAGCACCTACACACACAGACCCTTTATTCCCTACTCTCAGCACCTACACACACAGACTGTTTATTCGCTACTCTCAGCACCTACACACAGACCCTTTATTCCCTACTCTCAGCACCTACACACAGACTGTTTATTCCCTACTCTCAGCACCTACACACACAGACTGTTTATTCCCTACTCTCAGCACCTACACACAGACCCTTTATTCCCTACTCTCAGCACCTACACACAGACCCTTTATTCCCTACTCTCAGCACCTACACACAGACCCTTTATTCCCTACTCTCAGCACCTACACACACAGACCCTTTATTCCCTACTCTCAGCACCTACACACAGACCCTTTATTCCCTACTCTCAGCACCTACACACACAGACCCTTTATTCCCTACTCTCAGCACCTACACACAGACCCTTTATTCCCTACTCTCAGCACCTACACACAAACCCTTTATTCCCTACTCTCAGCACCTACACACAGACCCTTTATTCCCTACTCTCAGCACCTACACACACACCCTTTATTCCCTACTCTCAGCACCTACACACAGACCCTTTATTCCCTACTCTCAGCACCTACACACAGACCCTTTATTCCATACTCTCAGCACCTACACACAGACCCTTTATTCCCTACTCTCAGCACCTACACACAGACCCTTTATTCCCTACTCTCAGCACCTACACACACAGACCCTTTATTCCCTACTCTCAGCACCTACACACAGACCCTTTATTCCCTACTCTCAGCACCTACACACACAGACTGTTTATTCCCTACTCTCAGCACCTACACACAGACCCTTTATTCCCTACTCTCAGCACCTACACACAGACTGTTTATTCCCTACTCTCAGCACCTACACACAGACCCTTTATTCCCTACTCTCAGCACCTACACACAGACCCTTTATTCCCTACTCTCAGCACCTACACACAGACCCTTTATTCCTTACTCTCAGCACCTACACACAGACTGTTTATTCCCTACTCTCAGCACCTACACACACACCCTTTATTCCCTACTCTCAGCACCTACACACAGACCCTTTATTCCCTACTCTCAGCACCTACACACAGACCCTTTATTCCCTACTCTCAGCACCTACACACACAGACTGTTTATTCCCTACTCTCAGCACCTACACACACAGAGTGTTTATTCCCTACTCTCAGCACCTACACACACAGACTGTTTATTCCCTACTCTCAGCACCTACACACAGACCCTTTATTCCCTACTCTCAGCACCTACACACAGACCCTTTATTCCCTACTCTCAGCACCTACACACACAGACCCTTTATTCCCTACTCTCAGCACCTACACACAGACTGTTTATTCCCTACTCTCAGCACCTACACACAGACCCTTTATTCCCTACTCTCAGCACCTACACACACAGACTGTTTATTCCCTACTCTCAGCACCTACACACACAGACCCTTTATTCCCTACTCTCAGCACCTACACACAGACCCTTTATTCCCTACTCTCAGCACCTACACACAGACCTTTTATTCCCTACTCTCAGCACCTACACACACAGACTGTTTATTCCCTACTCTCAGCACCTACACACACAGAGTGTTTATTCCCTACTCTCAGCACCTACACACACAGACTGTTTATTCCCTACTCTCAGCACCTACACACAGACCCTTTATTCCCTACTCTCAGCACCTACACACAGACCCTTTATTCCCTACTATCAGCACCTACACACAGACCCTTTATTCCCTACTCTCAGCACCTACACACAGACCCTTTATTCCCTACTCTCAGCACCTACACACAGACCCTTTATTCCCTACTCTCAGCACCTACACACAGACTGTTTATTCCCTACTCTCAGCACCTACACACAGACCCTTTATTCCCTACTCTCAGCACCTACACACACAGACTGTTTATTCCCTACTCTCAGCACCTACACACACAGACCCTTTATTCCCTACTCTCAGCACCTACACACAGACCCTTTATTCCCTACTCTCAGCACCTACACACAGACTGTTTATTCCCTACTCTCAGCACCTACACACAGACCCTTTATTCCCTACTCTCAGCACCTACACACACAGAGTGTTTATTCCCTACTCTCAGCACCTACACACACAGACTGTTTATTCCCTACTCTCAGCACCTACACACAGACCCTTTATTCCCTACTCTCAGCACCTACACACAGACCCTTTATTCCCTACTATCAGCACCTACACACAGACCCTTTATTCCCTACTCTCAGCACCTACACACAGACCCTTTATTCCCTACTCTCAGCACCTACACACAGACCCTTTATTCCCTACTCTCAGCACCTACACACAGACTGTTTATTCCCTACTCTCAGCACCTACACACAGACCCTTTATTCCCTACTCTCAGCACCTACACACACAGACTGTTTATTCCCTACTCTCAGCACCTACACACAGACCCTTTATTCCCTACTCTCAGCACCTACACACAGACCCTTTATTCCCTACTCTCAGCACCTACACACAGACCCTTTATTCACTACTCTCAGCACCTACACACAGACCCTTTATTCCTTACTCTCAGCACCTACACACAGACTGTTTATTCCCTACTCTCAGCACCTACACACAGAGTGTTTATTCCCTACTCTCAGCACCTACACACACAGACTGTTTATTCCCTACTCTCAGCACCTACACACACAGACTGTTTATTCCCTACTCTCAGCACCTACACACAGACCCTTTATTCCCTAATCTCAGCACCTACACACACAGACCGTTTATTCCCTACTCTCAGCACCTACACACAGACCCTTTATTCCCTACTCTCAGCACCTACACACAGACCCTTTATTCCCTACTCTCAGCACCTACACACACATTTGTTTGTGGCTGATTGTACAAACTTTGTCATTCAATATGTGGTTCAATAATTTGTTATGGTTATGTCGTAATAATGTCCTAGCCTCTCCCACCAAACGTCCTACTAATGTACTGGGTCTGATAAATCCCTGCTGGGTGACTTTGGATAGAGGACAGGGACAAGCTTGAGGACGGAGATGGCAACTGTATCTCAACACATGATGTTGTAGTAATGATGTGTGTACAGGGTCGGTGTGTGTGTGTTGTTATAATGGTGTGTCTATGGGGTCAGTGTGTGTGTGTTGTTATAATGGTGTGTCTATGGGGTCGAGGACGGGGCGTGCGTGTTGATATAATGGTGTGTCTATGGGGTCGGTGTGTGTGTGTTGTTATAATGGTGTGTCTATGGGGTCAGTGTGTGTGTGTTGTTATAATGGTGTGTCTATGAGGTCGGGGACTGGGCGTGTGTGTTGATATAATGGTGTGTCTATGGGGATGGGGCGTGAATGTTGTTATAATGGTGTGTCTATGGGGACGGGGATGGGGCGTGTGTGTTGATATAATGGTGTGTCTATGGGGACGGGGATGGGGCGTGTGTGTTGAGATAATGGTGTGTCTGTGGGGTCGGGGACGGGGTGTGTGTGTTGATATAATGGTGTGTCTATGGGGACGGGTATGGGGCGTGAGTGTTGATATAATGGTGTGTCTATGGGGATGGGGCGTGAATGTTGTTATAATGGTGTGTCTATGGGGTCGGGGACGGGGCGTGTGTGTTGATATAATGGTGTGTCTATGGGGACGGGGATGGGGCGTGTGTGTTGATATAATGGTGTGTCTATGGGGACGGGGCGTGAATGTTGTTATAATGGTGTGTCTATGGGGTCAGTGTGTGTGTGTTGTTATAATGGTGTGTCTATGGGGTCGGGGACGGGGCGTGTGTGTTGATATAATGGTGTGTCTATGGGGTCGGGGTGTGTGTGTTGTTATAATGGTGTGTCTATGGGGTCAGTGTGTGTGTGTTGTTATAATGGTGTGTCTATGGGGATGGGGATGGGGTGTATGTGTTGTTATAATGGTGTGTCTACGGGGACGGGGATGGGTGTGAGTGTTGTTATAATGGTGTGTCTATGGGGACAGGGATGGGCTTGTGTTGTTATAATGGTGTGTCTATGGGGATGGGGATGGGGTGTGAGTGTTGTTATAATGGCGTGTCTATTGGGACGGGGATGGGGTGTGTGTTGATATAATGGTGTGTCTATGGGGTCAGTGCGTGTCTGTTGTTATAATGGTGTGTCTATGGGGTCGGGGACGGGGTGTGTGTGTTGATATAATGGTGTGTCTATGGGGACGGGGATGGGGCATGTGTGTTGATATAATGGTGTGTCTATGGGGACGGGGATGGGGCGTGTGTGTTGATATAATGGTGTGTCTATGGGGTCAGGGACGGGGCGTGTGTATTGATATAATGGTGTGTCTATGGGGATGGGGCGTGAATGTTGTTATAATGGTGTGTCTATGGGGTCGGGGACGGGGCGTGTGTGTTGATATAATGGTGTGTCTATGGGGACGGGGATGGGGCGTGTGTGTTGATATAATGGTGTGTCTATGGGGACGGGGCGTGAATGTTTTTCTAATGGTGTGTCTATGGGGTCGGTGTGTGTGTGTTGTTATAATGGTGTGTCTATGGGGACGGGTATGGGGTGTGAGTGTTGTTATAATGGTGTGTCTATGGGGATGGGGATGGGGTGTGAGTGTTGTTATAATGGTGTGTCTATGGGGATGGGGATGGAGTGTGAGTGTTGATATAATGGTGTGTCTATGGGGACGGGGATGGGGTGTGAGTGTTGTTATAATGGTGTGTCTATGGGGACGGGGATGGGGTGTGAGTGTTGATTTAATGGTGTGTCTATGGGGACGGGGATGGGGTGTGTGTGTTGTTATAATGGTGTGTCTATGGGGACGGGTATGGGGTGTGAGTGTTGTTATAATGGTGTGTCTATGGGGACGGGTATGGGGTGTGAGTGTTGATATAATGGTGTGTCTATGGGGATGGGGTGTGAATGTTGTTATAATAGTGTGTCTATGGGGTCGGTGTGTGAGTGTGTTGTTATAATGGTGTGTCTATGGGGACGGGGATGGGTGTGAGTGTTGTTATAATGGTGTGTCTATGGGGACGGGGATGGGGTGTGAGTGTTGTTGCTGCTGCTGCAGTCATTCTCCAGTTGGCTCAGTGAAAGATGCCTGAAAGATGAGCTGCATTTAGGCTGCTATCTGTTTCTCTTTCTAAACCATTCTGCTTGACTTGGTACAATGTTTCTGTTTCTGACTGGCTAGGAGTGATGCTGCAAGGCTCTCTGTCTGTCTGTCTGTCTGTCTGTCTGTCTGTCTGTCTGTCTGTCTGTCTGTCTGTCTGTCTGTCTGTCTGTCTGTCTGTCTGTCTGTCTGTCTGTCTGTCTGTCTCCTTGTGGTCACAGCAATGCTGCTCATTAGTGAGGGGACTACCTAAACTAGAGTAATACTGGTCAGGACAGGACAACACAGCAGTGATAGCAAAGGCGTGTTCTGCCCAACCCGGCTACATTCAGTTCACCCCAGTTTATCTCAGTTCTGCCCATCCAAGCCTGCTCAATAGACAAATGTCACGTAGCCAGTAAAATTGTATAAACTACTGTGCAGCTGAGTTCTACAGCCCAATAAGAAAAGCCAGATTTGACATGGTCACAAGCACACACAGGAAGCTAATAAACAACCATAAAGTTGCCTCCCGGGGGCATCGCAGTGCTAGCTGTGCCACCAGAGACTCTGGGTTCGAGCCCAGGCTCTGTCACAGCTGGCCACGACCGGGAGGTCCATGGGGCGACGCACAATTGGCACAAGTCCCGCGACTCCTGTGGCGGGCCAGGCGCAGTGCACGCTGACCAGGTTGCTAAGTGTATGGTGTTTCCTCCGACACATTGGTGCTTCCGGGTTGGATGCGCTGTGTTAAAGAGGCAGTGCGGCTTGGTTGGGTTGTGTTTCAGAGGACGTATGGCTCACAACCTTCGTCTCTCTCGAGCCCGTACAGGCTCTGGAGACAGTAACTACTAACAAATGGATACCATGTTTTTGGGGAGAAAAGGGGGGTAAAAAAAACAAACAACAACCATAAAGTATGTCACAGTAGGTTGGTGGCACCTTAATTTGGGAGGATGGGCTTGTGTTAACGGCTGGAGTGGAATGTTATCAAATACATCCAACACATAGTTTGATGCCATTCCATTCAATCAGTTCCAGCCATTATCATGAGCCGTCCTCCCCTCAGAAGCCTCCACTGGCCAAAATTATGATCTGTCCTTTACCTTCTTGATCAAACATCCGTCTTAGTCCAACCATCCCATACCCTGACAGTATCCTCCATCCTAACGGTGCTTACCTTTTTTTAGAAGCCTCACAGAATCCTCACTTGGGAATTCAGAGAACAACTTCTTCCTGTAAAAAAGATTAGGAAAGAAACTGATATTACCCACCATGATTTAGTCAGCGAGAACAAAGCTTTAAGACTTGAGGCATTTGTCATTTCCTTCAAGGTTATTTATCAAGCCAGGAGAGTGAGAGTGTGTGTGCGCGCGCGTGTGTGCGTATGTACGTGTGTGTGTGAGTGAGTGAGTGTGTGTGTGTTAGGTAGGGCTGTGGTGGTCATGACATTTTGTCAGTCAGTGATTGTCATGCAAATAACTGCTGGTCTCATGGTAATTGACCATTCGTTAACGAAAACATGTTTGGCATCTTCCACGCATAGCCTACCAGCCCGCGATGCAGACCTTTGGAACATCTACATTTAAAAAAAAACAAATAAATCCATTTAATATAACCTTTTACCATCACAATAAATCCATTATTAACTTTAGACAGGTCTAAAGAAACACGATATGGAGAAAGTGTAGCTTATGTCAGAAGAACAGAAAAGCATACTCTGAGTTGTCCTTATGTTAGGCCCTGATCTGGCTATGCCATATGGTTGTGGGCTACACTAGTTCATTTAGCAGACAAGATTTGCTCATAATTCCGGTGGCATTATTTGTATATTATTTTATATTAAGAAGAACACAATTGAACATAGCTGAATAAAATAAAAAGTATATTTTCTCCAAATGATTTCCGAGGTAGCACACATGCGGCTATTCTGTGTTGAGTGGTTGACAAAGAAACAGGTCCTTTTCGACATGCTTCATTTAGAGTTATTTATTCAACTTTAGTTGTGATAAAAACGTCAGGCTATATGCTTCGATTTTTTTTCCTTCATTCTAAGGCTGTATGATGCGACTTTAGTGATGATTTGAAAAATGTTACATGAAAGGCATGAGCTCTGTTCTGTTTCTTGCGCAGGCTGCACACACTTCATCAGTCTCTCATTCACTATCTGAAAGCACTTGATAATATTCTCTCTCATCAGACTATTCTCAATTTAATCTAGTCTTACATATAACCTGCCAAGGTAAAAATCTGTCGTTCCGCCCCTGAACAAGGCAGTTAACCCACTGTTTCTAGGCTGTCATTGAAAATAAGAATTTGTTCTTAACTGACTTTCCTAGTTAAATAAAGGTCAAATAAAAAATACAAATAAAAATATACACTGAGTGTACAAAACATAAGGGACACCGTCCTAATATTGAGACGCACTCAGCAATAAATCCAGCAGCAGGATAAAGCTGGGATCCTCTTCTAAATAGACCGTGTTTCACTAGGCTCTGTGCTCTCCAACTGTGTTCAATGGGTCCAAGGCCTAAAGGCTACAATTAGAGTTATTATACCACCTGACCAAACATATAGGCCTATAGGCTACAATTAGAGTTATTATACTACCTGACCAAAACCTTTAGGCCTATTGTCACGCCCTGGCCTTAGTATTTTGTGTTTTCTTTATTATTTTGGTCAGGCCAGGGTGTGACATGGGTGAATTATGTGTTTGTTTTGTCTAGGGGTTTTGTAGATTGATGGGGTTGTGTTTAGTATAGTAGTCTAGGTAAGTCTATGGTTGCCTGGAGTGGTTCTCAATCAGAGGCAGGTGTTTATGGTTGTCTCTGATTGGGAACCATATTTAGGCAGCCATATTCTTTGGGTATTTCGTGGGTGAATGTTTCTGTCTCTGTGTTTGTTGCACCAGATAGGGCTGTTTCGGTTTTTCAAGTTTCTTGTTTTGTATATTGTTCATTTTTCATCTTTCATTAAAGATGTATAAAGATAACCACGCTGCATTTTGGTCCTCCTCTCTTTCACCAGAAGAAAACCGTAACACCTATAGGCTACAATTAGAGTTATACCACCTGATCAAACATATAGGCCTATAGGCTACAATTAGAGTTATACAACCTGATCAAAACATATAGGCTATGGGCTACATTTAGAGTTATTATACCACCTGACCAAACATATAGGCCTATAGGCTACACTTAGAGTTATACCACCTGATCAAAACATAGGCTATAGGCTACATTTAGAGTTATTATACCACCTGACCAAACATATAGGCCTATAGGCTACAATTAGAGTTATTATACCACCTGATCAAAACATATAGGCCTATAGGCTACATTTAGAGTTATTATACCACCTGACCAAACATATAGGCCTATAGGCTACAATTACAGTTATTATACCACCTGATCAAAACATAGGCTATAGGCTACATTTAGAGTTATTATACCACCTGACCAAACATATAGGCCTATAGGCTAGAATTACAGTTATTATACCACCTGATCAAAACATAGGCTATGGGCTACAATTAGAGTTATTATACCACCTGATCAAAACATAGGCTATGGGCTACAATTAGAGTTATTATACCACCTGATCAGAACATAGGCTATGGGCTACAATTAGAGTTATTTTACCACCTGATCAAAACATAGGCTATGGGCTAGGCTACATGAAACATGTGACTATGATTGGGAAAAGAAAAGGCATGCACTTTTTCTTGCCTTAGTCTGCACACACTGGGCATCATTCACAAGTGACAATATTCTCACCCATCAGACTATTCTCAATTTAATCTTGTCTTTACATATACTAAATAATATACAGTACCAGTTAAAAGTTTGGACCTACTCATTCAAGGGCTTTTCTTTATTTTTACTATTTTCTATATTGCAGAATTGATGACATCAAAAGTATTAAATTACACATATGGAATCACGTAGTAACCCAAAAAGTGTTAAACTGTCACGTTCGTCATAATGATGAGACCAAGGCGCAGCGTGTGTAGATTTCCACATATTTTAATAAACTGAAACTCACTAAACAAAACAACAAAGAACAACCGAAACGTGAAGCTATACAAAATAGTGCTGACAGTCAAGATCCCACACCAGAAAGTGGGGAAAAAATGGCCTGCCTCAATATGATCCCCAATCAGAGACAACGATAAACAGCTGTCTCTGATTGGGAACCATATCAGGCCAACATAGACATACAAAACCCCTAGACATACAAAACCCATAGAAATACAAAATCCCTCGACATACAAAAACCTAGAGTACCCACCGTAGTCACACCCTGACCTAACCAAAATATATATAAACAGATATCTAAGGTCAGGGCGTGACATAAACAAATCTATATATATTTTATATTATAGATTCTTCAAAGTAGCCACCCTTTGTGTGCATGTGTGTGTGTATTCAGCTTCAGACCCTCCCTGGCTGCACATCCATCCCATAATCCATGGTGACGGCTGAGAGCAGTGACACCCACACTCTCCTGCTGCCGTGGCGACAGGGCCAGGCCCAGGATGGATGGAAGCATCAGATGTAATTGGAGCCCATTAAGCAAGACTCGATCCCCAATGAATGATGCACACACACACACACACACACACGCTCAAACGCACACATGCACATACACGTATGCAAGCGTGCACACGCAAGTGTGCACACACAAGCGCGCACACACGCATGTATGAAGAAACACACACACACAGGCCCATAAGCACACACCCTCACACTCACAAAGGCCCACCCACACAATCACGGGCAGGCAAACAACGAATGCAAAACACACACACACACACACACAGTTCGAGCAACCAAGGAATGCCGCAGCAGGCTGCTCTGAAGTGACCTTGGCTGGTGGATCTCGTCGCAGAGATTCATTTCAACTTCCATTATCAGGAAAATGGTTCTAAGTTTACATTTAAGGCTTCCTATCTAAACCACACCACTCTAAATGACTTTGCCGATCAATAATTGCACATTTTCTTTTCAACGTGGCTTTTCCCCTGAAAAACATACAAGCTTCCAAAAACAAATTGCGCTCACAATCTTCTGCGATCACAACTCTAATTTCCCCCAGAGCAGCGAGCGCTACCGTATAATTCCGTGCCTTACCTAGAAAAACAAAGGAATTTATAATGCAGGCTCATTGAGGTCCAAGGGAATTGGGTTAGAAAGTTGAGACACACAAACACACACACACCCCAAGCACAACAACACAAATTGAGAGGTGAAGGAGAGAGACCAGAGATGTGTCTTTGTTTATTAAAAGAGCCTCATATGGAACAAATAAACACAACACACCTCGGCAGCAGCTGGCTCGGCAGCAGATGGCTCAGCAGCGCTGGTTTCAATACTTCAACAGAGAGCTTTAGCTGGAAGGGAGGCAGTAGAAATTTAGCTTTCTCAGAAATCAATCCTAATTATCCTGGCTTCTGAAACCATAATGTGTTACAGGCAACCAATCCGACCTCAGGATAGAAAACAGATCACAGGAGGCTGCTAAGGGGAGGACGGCTCATAATAATGGAATGGAGCAAATGGAATGACATCAAACACCTGGAAACCATGGAAACCATGAGTCTGATGTATTTGATACCATTCCACTGATTCTGCTCCATTACCACAATGTACATTCAGGGTAATGAATTGGTTTCATCACTACCTCTAGATTAGAGGCAGGTATCTCAATTGAAAGTGTTTTTTAGTCGAGGAAAGGGTTTACAGCTGTAGGATCTTAATTTGGTCAGTTTAGTTGCTGAGAATTTTTTGGAGTTTTAAAAAGGCTTCTACTGTTTGCAATTTCCACTTTGAAATGTCAGACTTGATTTTCTATAACAAAAAATATATCAACCACTACAAAAATATCCATTCATTATAATACACACAATAATTCACATGTCCTGTTGCTGCAGGATTATTGTCCTGCTGTAGCAAACTGGCTCAAATTAAGATCCGTATAGAGACGTATAGCAGCATAGATAGGCTTCTCCACTAAGGGCATCCCTAGTCTTTTCTCGCAGCCTCTCTATATCCATGTATTTCTACAGGCCAACGTTCAGAGACATGCTGCCAGGTCTACCACTCACTAGTCCTCCTGTAGCCACAGTAGACCATTCTATTAGCTCACTAATCCACATCAAAGAAACTAAGCCTTTCAATGTTTGTGTGTGTGTGTGTGTGTGTGTGTGTGTGTGTGTGTGTGTGTGTGTGTGTGTGTGTGTGTGTGTGTGTGTGTGTGTGTACGATAGCTGTGGGCTATTCATTAATTATCCTAGTTAGGCTATACTGAGGTTACGTCTGTTTGCTTTATTATACAATACACTCTACTGTACAGTACAGTATGGTACTGAATAAATCAAATATCCTAGTTGAACATTGATTGATTGTGTTGTATTGCAGTCAATAAAGAGCTTACGCTTACCAAGCTACTGTTGTGTGTGAGGCACGTGGGATCACTTCCTGTATAGTGTGATTCACCAGCCAACAACGTTGTCATCAAACAGAGTGGTACTACTTTAATATTTGAGAAAGTCGAGAAAAGCAGAAAGTCAGAATAGGAAGTCCAAGTCACACTGGAATCAGAACATTGCAACAAATCCTCAGTAACTCTGAGGGAGGGGCCTGGGGGGATTGCCTCTACTTTCATTGGTCATCAGTGACAGGAAATGAGGCCAAAGGTGAGGACATGGATCAGGTGACCCAGCTCCAGAGGCACAGCTGGGATGGCCTGTCTGACAGTGACTGCAGCTGGAGACTGGCACCTCATCTAACAGAGTGTGTGTGTATGTGTATGTGTGTGTGTAATGTATGGGCCAAGTATCATACATGCAGTGTATTCTATTCTCAGAGCTCAGGACTGTGCTGGTTATGCTGCTCTCTCTAACACATAAACACACACACGTCCGCACACACACCCCTCTCCTCTCTTTGGAGAGACAGGCACAGATGGGTGTTTCTGGATGGATGATCCTCCTGGAGGGGTCAAAAGCTGCAGGGAGGGAAATGTTGGCAGGGCTGGCTGTGTGTGTGTGTTTGTTTGTTTGTTTGTGTGCCACCTCACCTCTGCTCTCAGCCCACCTCTTCTCTGCCTCCTCTCTCCCCCACCTCACATCTGCCTCCTCTATCTCCCCCACCTCACCTCTGCTCTCCACCACCTCTTCTCTGCCTCCTCTCTCCTCTCTTTCCCCCACCTCTTCTCTCTCCTCTCTCTCCCCCACCTCTTCTCTCTCCTCTCTTTCCCCCACCTCTTCTCTGCCTCCTCTCTCCCCCACCTCACATCTGCCTCCTATATCTCCCCCACCTCACCTCTGCTCTCCACCACCTCTTCTCTGCCTCCTCTCTCCTCTCTCGGCTGTATCACAACTGGCCGTGATTGGGAGTCCCATAGGGCGGCGCACATTTGGCCCAGCGTCCTCCGGGTTTGGCCAATATAGGCCGTCATTGTAAATAAGAATATGTTCTTAACTGACTTTCCTAGTTAAATAAAGGTTAAATAAAAAGTAAAAGGATAGAGAAAGAGAGGGTTGGATAGAGGGAGGAGGGGGAGGATAGAGGGATGAGGGGGAGGATAGAGGGAGAGGATAGAAGGAGAGAGGGAGAGGGGGAGGATAGAGGGAGAGGATAGAGAAAGAGAGTGAGGATAGAGGGAGAGGGGGAGGATAGAGGGAGAGGATAGAGAAAGAGAGTGAGGATAGAGGGAGGAGAGGGAGGATAGAGGGAGAGAGGAAGGATAGAGGGAGAGGATAGCGGGAGGAGGGGGAGGATAGAGGGAGAGGATAGAGGATAGAGGGAGAGGATAGAGGGAGGAGGGGGAGGATAGAGGGAGAGGATAGAGGATAGAGAGTGAGGATAGAGGGAGGAGAGGGAGAGAGGAAGGATAGAGGGAGAGGATAGCGGGAGGAGGGGGAGGATAGAGGGAGAGGATAGAGGATAGAGGGAGAGGATAGAGGGAGGAGGGGGAGGATAGAGGGAGAGGATAGAGGATAGAGAGTGAGGATAGAGGGAGGAGAGGGAGGATAGAGGGAGAGAGGAAGGATAGAGGGAGAGGATAGCGGGAGGAGGGGGAGGATAGGGGGAGAGGATAGAGGAGAGAGGATAGAGGATAGAGAGTGAGGATAGAGGGAGGAGAGGGAGGATAGAGGGAGAGAGGAAGGATAGAGGGAGAGGATAGCGGGAGGAGGGGGAGGATAGGGGGAGAGGATAGAGGATAGAGGGAGAGGATAGAGCAGGCCTGGGGGGGGCAAAAAGCAGGCCTGGGTTGTCTTCGCTCTCCTGATCAACACCTGTCATTGCTTTATGCCTCTCTCTAATGTCACTATGCCTTGTCCACTGTTGTCTTGGCTAGTTTTTATTGCTTTATTTCACTGTAGAGCCCTCAGTCCCGCTCAAAATGCCTTAGATAGCTCTTTTGTCCCACTCCACACACATGCAGAAACCTCACCTGTTATGCCTTGAATCTATTTTACCATGCCCAGAAATCTGCTCCTTTTATTCTCTGTCCCCAACGCACTAGATGACCAGTTCTTATAGGCTTTAGCTGTACCCTTATCCTCCTCCTCCTCCTCTGTTCCTCTGGTGATGTAGAGGTTAACCCAGGCCCTGTAGCCTCCAGTTCCACTCTTATTTCCCAGGCGCTATCATTTGTTGACTTTTGTAAGCGTAAAAGCTTTGGTTTCATGCATGTTAACATCAGAAGCCTCCTCCCTAAGTTTGTTTTTTTCACTGCTTTAGCACACTCTGCCAACCCTGATGTCTTAGCCATGTGTGAATCCTGGCTTAGGAAGGCCACCAAAAATTCTGAAATTTCTATCCCCAACTATAACATTTTCTGCCAAGATAGAACTGCCAAAAGGGGTGGAGTTGCAATCTACTGCAGAGATAGCATGCAGAGTTCTGTCTTACTATCCAGGTCTGTGCCCAAACAGTTTGAGCTTCTACTTAGAATCCACCTTTCCAGAAATAAGTCTCTCACTGTTGCCGCTTGTTATAGACCCCCCTCAGCCCCCAGCTGCGCCCTGGACACCTTATGTGAATTAATTGCCCCCCATTTATCTTCAGAGTTTGTACTGCTCGGTGACCTAAACTGGGATATGCTTAACACCCCGGTCGTCCTACAATCTAAGATACATGCCCTCAATCTCACCCAAATGATCATGGAAACTACCAGGTACAACCCCAAATATGTAAACTCAGGCACCCTCATAGATATCATCCTGACCAACGTGCCCTCTAAATTTGATTTATTTATACATAATTTTACCAGGTAAGTTGACTGAGAACACGTTCTCATTTGCAGAAATTACCTGGGGAATAGTTACAGAGGAAAGGAGGGGGATGAATGAGCCAATTGTAAACTGGGGATTATTAGGTGACCGTGATGGTACGAGGGCCAGATTGGGAATTTAGCCAGGACAGAGATCAGTGCCATGGGATCTTTAATGACCTCAGAGAGTCAGGACACCCGTTTAACCTCCCATCCATAAGACGGCACCCTACACATTGCAGTGTCCCCAATCACTGCCCTGGGGCATTGGAATATTTTTTTAGACCAGAGGAAAGAGTGCCACCTACTGGCCCTCCAACACCACTTCCAGCAGCATCTGGTCTCCCATCCAGGAACTGACCAGGACCAACCCTGCTTAGCTTCAGAAAAAAGCCAGCAGTGGTTGTATGCTGCTGGCAATAACACAATAATAATAATAATAATAATAATAATAACACAATAATACACCTCTGCTGTCTTCAACCAGGATCTCAGCGAACACTGCCTCATTGCCTGCATCCGTAATGGGTCCGCGGTCAAACGACCACCCCTCATCACAGTCAAAAGCTCCCTAAAACACTTCAGCGAGCAGGCCTTTCTAATCGACCTGGCCCGAGTATCCTGGAAAGATATTGACCTCATCCCGTCAGTAGAGGATGCCTGGTTATTCTTTAAAAGTGCTTTCCTCACCATCTTAAATAAGCATGCCCCATTCAAAAAATGTAGAACCAGGAACAGATATAGCCCGTGGTTCACCCCAGATCTGACTACCCTTGACCAGCACAAAAACATCCTGTGGCGATCGAATCGCCCCCGTGATATGCATCTTTTCAGGGAAGTTAGGAACCAATATACATAGGCAGTAAGGAAAGCAAAAGATAGCTTTTTCAAACAGAAATTTGCATCCTGTAGCACAAAATCCAAAGAGTTGTGGGACACTGTAAAGTCCATGGAGAATAAGAGCACCTCCTCCCAGCTGCCCACTGCACTGAGGCTAGGGAACACAGTCACCACCGATAAATATACTATAATCCAGAATTTCAATAAGCATTTTTCTAAGGCTGGACATGCTTTCCACCTGGCTACCCCTACTCCGGTCAACAGCCCTGCGCTCCTCACAGCAACTTGCCCAAGCCTCTCCCATCTCCCCTTCACTCAAATCCAGATAGCTGATGTTCTGAAAGAGCTGCAAAATCTGGACCCCTACAAATCACCTGGGCTAGACAATCTGGACCCTTCTAAAATGATCTGCCTCAATTGTTGCAACTGCTATTACTAGCCTGTTCAACATCTTATATCATCTGAGATCCCTAAAGATTGGAAAGCTACTGCTGCGGTCATCCCCCTCTTCAAAGGGGGAGACACTCTAGACCCAAACTGTTACAGACCGATATCTAACCTACCCTGCCTTTTTAATGTCTTCAAAAGCCAAGTTAACAAACAGATCACCGACCATTTCGATTCACCATCGTACCTTCTCCCCTATGCAATCTGGTTTCCGAGGTGGTCATGGGTGCACCTTAACCACGCTCAAGGTCCTAAACGATATCATAACCACCATAGATAAAAGACAATACTGTGCAGCCGTCTTCATCGACTTTGCCAAGGCTTTTGACTCTGTCAGTCACCATATTCTTATCAGCTGACTCAACAGCCTTGGTTTCTCAAATGACTGCCTCGCCTGGTTCACCAACTACTTCTCTGATAGAGTTCAGTGTGTCAAATCGGCGGGCCTGTTGTCCGGACCTCTGGCAGTCTCTATGGGGGTGCCACAGGGTTCAATTCCGACTCTTTTCTCTGTTTACATGAATGATGTTGCTCTTGCGGCTGGTGATTCTCTGATCCACCTCTACGCAGACGACACCATTCTGTATACATCTGGCCCGTCTTTGGACACTGTGTTAACTAACCTCCAGACAAGCTTCAATGCCATACAACTGCTCTTAAATGCAAGTAAAACTAAATGCATGCTCTTCAACCGATCGCTGCCCGCACCTGCCTGCCCGCCTAGCATCACTACTCTGGACGGTTCTGACTTAGAATATGTGGACAACTACAAATACCTAGGTGTCTGGTTAGACTGTAAACTCTCCGGTATATATCTTTGCTGCAAATGTGCCATACGTCCATGCATATATATTTTACCGAAATTACACAAACCTAAAACACAACAAGGCAACTATCAAGGCAGACCAGTGGTTGCAGGAATAGGCTCAATGCTCGAGCCTTTGTTGAACTTTGTAGACTTTTATTAAAACTCATGTGTAATCATTGCCATCATATGTAAAAGACTATAGACTTTATAAACAAGATCTCACCAATAACGGGTTTAACGGAAGACTGTATTTTGGTCACATTAGATGTCGAGAGTCTACATACCAGCATTCCCCATGTGGGGGGGCTGGCAGCACTAGCACACTATTTGGGAGACAGAGATACTAATGAATATCCACCAACATACTTCATTCTAGAACTGAATATGTTTTGACATACAACTATTTCAGGTTTGATGATGAATACTACCTCCAAACGAGTGGAACATCGATGGGCTCCACATTCGCTCAGAGTTATGTTAACCTTTATATATTTTTCTTTTTGAAGAACGTTTTGTTAATAATGTAAACGAGAATCCATTTTTGAATAAAGTCCTGAAGTGGTATATTGACAACATTTTTTTGTATATGGGAAGGAACTGAAGAAGAATTATCAGATTTTATGGCACTACTCTACTCACTACTCAAATTCACTATTGAACTTGACACACAACGTGTTCACTATCTCGATATGTGGATTGAGAAATCAAATGGAACCCTGTTTACAACTCTGTACAGAAAAGAAACGGACAGAAATACTCTATTACAGAGTGACAGCTTCCACCCGAGCCATTAAGAAGAGGACTTCCAAGAAGCCAGTGTTTTAGACTGCGCCGTATATGCCAGTCAACAGAGGACTATTAAAAAAAGCAGCGGAGATGCGCATTAGGTTTCTAAGAAGAGGCTATTCACCACAAGGTGTGGATGAAGCTCATCATTTGGCATTGGAAAAAAACACGAGATGAACTGCTACAAAAAAGACCCGCTAAATCCAAAGAACACTCTGGAAGGTTCACAACTACATTTAATTTGAATTCACGAAAAGTGTGAGGTGTGGTCAAGAAACACTGGCATATTTTATCATCGGATCCAGCTTTGCCGGCTGAATTTAAATATCCACCACGTATTGTGTATAGGAGAGGTCGCAATTTACGCGATAAATTGGTTCATGCCAAGTGCCAGCCACAAAATAAAATTAGCCAAGCTCTTTTACGCCCACTACCAAATGGTAGCTATAAATGCAGAGGATGTGCACAGTGCAACAGCATGATGAAGTGTGAATATTTCTGCCACCCACATACAGGAAAACGGTTCCAAATAAATGGCATTATTATGTGTTCCACCACCCATGTTATTTACATTATTAAATGTCCACGTGGGCTCTGTTATGTCGGTAAAACCACCCGCTCTCTCAAACAGAGAATTAGTGAACATAAAAATTCAATCAGGAGAAACGACAGGGATTATCCAGTCGCTGTACATTTCAATGAACTGAAGCATGACATTTCCACCTTTAGATTTTGTGGCGTAGAGAAAGTTAAGATATCAGACAGGGGAACGTGATATTAATAATACTCTGAGTTAAAGGGAATGTTTTGGGATTTTCACCCTCCAGACATTATTTCCTAAAGGACCTAATGATGAAATGCCTATGTATGTTATGCGGTGAATTTGAACATGAAATATGTGTCTCTTGTAGATTATTCTGACATTTTTCGTACGATGTACCCTATGACTAATGAAAACTTGCTATGTCCTCATTGAGATTTTACAGACGTGTTTAATACACCTTATTTATACACTTTTGTAATATTTATGAAATGCATATTGTTATATTTGGTAGCACTTATTTATTTTTCCTTTGCCTCCTACCCCCTTCAATGTGTAGAACGGATGTGGGAGGGGCCAGGTCTACATAATGGTGCAACTTTCAAAAAATCCCAAAAGCTCTGACGAAGGCCGTGTGGCCAATACGTAAGCTTATGAAAGATCAGTGATACTATCAAGAGCGGTTTCCTTTTTCCTCCATCTTGTTCAATTGTTGCCATGCAACTGATTGCTCAGATGTGCGAGTGCCTTTTGAAATGTCTGATGCAGTGATTGGAGAACTATTCAAAATTTTGTCACTGATGAGGTTCTATGCATCTCTCGATGAACAAAACTCTCCAAAGATTAGCAGATGCTCAAAAGCTGTTTGTACTGTTTGGGTCAACCTACACTCAGTAAAACAAGAAAAGTCCTCTCACTGTCAACTGCATCTATTTTCAGCACAGTCAGCACATGTACAAATATTTGTATGAACAAAACAAGATTCAACAACTGAGACAAACTGAACAAGTTCCATAGACATGTGACGAACAGAAATGGAATAATGTGTCCCTGAACAAAGGGGGGAGGATCAAAATCAAAAGTAACAGGTAGTATCTGGTGTGGCCACCAGCTGCATTAATTACTGCAGTGCATCTCCTCCTCATGGACTGCACCAGATTGGCCAGTTCTTGCTGTGAGATGTTACCCCACTCTTCCACCAAGACACGTGTAAGTTCCCAGATTTTTCTGGGGGGAATGGCCCTAGCCCTCACCCTCCGATCCAACAGGTCCCAGACGTGCTCAATGGGATTGAGATCCGGGCTCTTCACTGGCCAATGCAGAACACTGACATTCCTGTCTTGCAGGAAATCACACACAGAATGAGCAGTATGGCTGGTGGCATTGTCATGCTGGAGGGTCATGTCAGGATGAGCCTGCAGGAGGGGTACCACATGAGGGAGGAGGATGTCTTCCCAGTAATGCACAGAGTTGAGATTGCCTGCAATGACAACAAGCTCAGTCTGATGATGCTGTGACAAACTGCCCAAGACCATGACTGACCCTCCACCTCCAAATCGATCCCGCTCCAGAGTACGGGCCTCGGTGTAACGCTCATTCCTTCGACGATAAACTCGAATACGACCATCACCCCTGGTGAGACAAAACCACGACTCATCAGTGAAGAGCACTTTTTGCCAGTCCTGTATGGTCGAGCAACGGTGGGTTTGTGCCTTTAAGCAACATCTTTGCCAGTGATGTCTGGTGAGGACCTGCCTTAAAACAGGCCAACAGCCTGGACAGTCTGAGCACTGATGCAGGGATTGTGCGTTCCTGTTGTAACTCGGGCAGTTATTGTTGCCATCCTGTAACTGTCCCGCAAGTGTGATGCTCAGATGTACCGATCCTGTGCAGGTGTTGTTACATGTGGTCTGCCACTGCGAGAACGATCAGCTGTCCATCCTGTCTCCCTGTAACACTGTCTTAGGTGTCTCACAGTACGGACATTGCAATTTATTGCCCTGGCCACATTTGCAGTCCTCATGCCTCCTTGCAGCATGCCTAAGGCACGTTCACACAGATGGGCAGGAACCCTGGGTATCTTTCTTTTGTTGTTTTTCAGAGTCAGTAGAAAGGCCTCTTTAGTGTCCTAAGTTTTCATAACTCTGACCTTAATTGCATACTGTCTGTAAGCTGTTAGTGTCTTAACTACCGTTCCACAGGTGCTTGTTCATTAATTGTTTATGGTTCATTGAACAAGCATGGAAACAGTGTTTAAACCCTTTACAATGAAGATCTGTGAAGTTATTTGGATTTTTATTAATTATCTTTGAAAGCCCCCTTGTTTCAATTTCAACTAAAATGATATACCCTAATCTAACTGCCTGTAGCTCAGGCCCTGAAGCAAGGATATGCATATTCTTGGTACCATTTGAAAGGAAACACTTTGACGTTTGTGGAAATGTGAATGTAGCAGGATATAACACAATAGATGTGGTAGAAGAAAATGCACAAAAAATTTTTTTTTTTGTATTTTCTTTCTACCTGGTTCTTCTTTCTACCTGGTTAAGAGCGTCTGCCAAATGACTTAAATGTAAATGTAAATACCACCATTTTTGAAATGCAACAGAAAAGGCCCACATATAGCCATCACTCTGCTTGTAATTCCGATGGTGTCCACAAGAGGGCAGCAGTTGATGTGGAAATCTTCAGACTGATAAACTGAAGTATGAGCAAGTTACATGACATTTAGTGTTAAGTCACCCAGGTACATTTGGGCAAATCGTGAGATATATCTACATTTACATTAAATTTTTCTGCAAGAATATCGTCAAATCTGTATACTTGGACTATGATTTCACTGGGTGGCAGGGTAGCCTAGTGGTTAGAGTGTTGGACAGGTAAACAGAAGGTTGCAAGTTCAAACCCCCGAGCTGACAAGGTACAAATGTGTTGTTCTGCCCCTGAACAAGGCAGTTAACCCACTGACTTGGCTAGTTTAATAAAGGTCAAATTAAAAAATGTTAAAACTTTTCCAGTATTAGTAGCCATATTGTAAGTTAAACATTGCAAAACACTCAGTTTTCACAACTCTCCATATTCTTCCCATTTTTGTCCAACAGGAAAAGGCTTGCTGTCGCACAAGGTTATCAGCTACATTTTGCGACAGATACAGGGTTTCCATGTGAAGCCAAGCTCATTGGCTATCTAGCTAGCTTTGTTTGACCCCGATTGGTGCTTATTTGACAAAGTTACAGTCAATCAAGTGAAGACTGCCCACGTCATCAGCGTGCCATGTGGGCATCGCTCTCTGACCAAATTTGGATATATCCTATAGGATATATTACACCCCTAATTATATAGTGAAGTCTGGTTATGTTCTAGGATCTCTGAGGAATACATACAAACGTAATTTGACTGGTTGAAACAATGTTTAGGGTTAGATTTTCACAGATTCCTTTCCCTTTGCAAATTGAACGAGTGGAAATATAAAATTGATCGTGCATGCTATACGGACCTTTCTACGATATGAAAAACCTTAAGGGATGAATTTATCAAACCTATCGCAGTGAAAAAAAATGTTTTGTTGTTAGGAGCTCTCCTCAAACAATAGCATGGCATTTTTTTCGCAGTAATAGCTACTGTAAATTGGACAGTGCAGTTATATTAACAAGAATTTAAGCTTTCAGCCGATATAAGACCCTTATATGTACCGGCATGTGTTATTTCTCTAAAATCTGCGATCGTGACACACGGCGCTGCATGATTTACATTATCCCAAAGTAGGATAGGCGTCCCTTCTTAAACCCTTTACAATGAGGATCTGTGAAGTTATTTAGATTTTTATGAATTATCTTTAAAAGACAGGGTCCAGAAAAAAGGACGTTTCTTTTTTTGCTGAGTTTATGTATGAAGACAGATATTTTCAGTGATGAAATATAACAAGTTTAAGGCACAGATCATCTCTTACTGACTCTCACCTCGCAGCAATCCTGTGCATAGCAACGTCAGAAACTATACCCAACTTCACTGCTCTAGTCAATGCCCATCAGAGACTTCACTCCTCACACATATTGAGTAGTTTAAATGTAATGTTGAGCACTCTTTCTGTCTTGTGTTTTTGTGCATACCCCTTAACAAGAGTTCTGTCCGTGGTGCTGAATGCACAGTGCACTTTTCCCTCCTTGTAGTTTATTGTTTACATGTTAAATAATGAAAATCCCTACCAAAAGGAGAACATGGATGTGCTTCATTTCCGTGCATGTTAAAAAGTAAAATAAGTAGCATATCTGTACGTGATTTACAGTAGATATATCTGTCAACACAGTCATACACACGATGTATAATCCTGTAATATGATTCTGGCACGTCATGTCAAAAATATCTTCTAATAATTGCCCAGGCCTGGGATAGAGGGAGGATAGAGGGAGAAAATAGAGGGAGAGAGGGAGAAAATAGAGGGAGAGAAGGAGGATAGAGGGAGAGAGTGAGGATAGAGGAAGGGGGGATAGAGAGAGGAGGGGAGGAGGGATGTGTGTTTGAAGCAAAAGTTCTGTATTCCAGTTTGGAGAAGCGATCCCCTGCAGAACGCGGGTGCCTGTCGATAGAGAGAGATAGATTTACTTCTCCAAAAGGAGACGTGCACATTTCAAGTTAGGGAGCATGTTGCTCAAAACAAAGAGGAAGAGCACCACGGTAGAGAGGAAATAGTTCCCACACACAAAAACAACGCTTCCTTACCAGTCAGTCTAACTGACTACATTCTCTGAAAGTTACACTCACACCGCACACTAACTCCAACACATATGTATCTAAGTCTGCACACATAAACAGTGTATTTAGCTAAGCCTACACACATAAACAGTGTATTTAGCTAAGACTACACACATAAACAGTGTATTTAGCTAAGTCTGCACACATAAACAGTGTATTTAGCTAAGCCTACACACATAAACAGTGTATTTAGCTAAGCCTACACACATAAACAGTGTATTTAGCTAAGCCTACACACATAAACAGTGTATTTAGCTAAGTCTGCACACATAAACAGTGAATTTAGCTAAGCCTACACACATAAACAGTGTATTTAGCTAAGCCTACACACATAAACAGTGTATTTAGCCAAGCCTACACACATAAACAGTGTATTTAGCTAAGCCTACACACATAAACAGTGTATTTAGCTAAGCCTACACACATAAACAATGTATTTAGCTAAGCCTACACACATAAACAGTGTATTTAGCTAAGCCTACACACATAAACAGTGTATTTAGCTAAGCCTACACACATAAACAGTGTATTTAGCTAAGTCTGCACACATAAACAGTGAATTTAGCTAAGCCTACACACATAAACAGTGTATTTAGCTAAGCCTACACACATAAACAGTGTATTTAGCTAAGCCTACACACATAAACAGTGTATTTAGCCAAGCCTACACACATAAACAGTGTATTTAGCTAAGCCTACACACATAAACAGTGTATTTAGCTAAGCCTACACACATAAACAATGTATTTAGCTAAGCCTACACACATAAACAGTGTATTTAGCTAAGCCTACACACATAAACAGTGTATTTAGCTAAGCCTACACACATAAACAGTGTATTTAGCTAAGCCTACACACAAACAGTGTATTTAGCTAAGCCTACACACATAAACAGTGCATTTAGCTAAGCCTACACACATAAACAGTGTATTTAGCTAAGCCTACACACACAAACAGTGTATTTAGCTAAGCCTACACACATAAACAGTGTATTTAGCTAAGCCTACACACATAAACAGTGTATTTAGCTAAGCCTACACACATAAACAGTGTATTTAGCTAAGCCTACACACATAAACAGTGTATTTAGCTAAGCCTACACACATAAACAGTGTATTTAGCTAAGCCTACACACATAAACAGTGTATTTAGCTAAGCCTACACACATAAACAGTGTATTTAGCTAAGACTACACACATAAACAGTGTATTTAGCTAAGCCTACACATAAACAGTGTATTTAGCTAAGCCTACACACATAAACAGTGTATTTAGCTAAGCCTACACACATAAACAGTGTATTTAGCTAAGCCTACACACATAAACAGTGTATTTAGCTAAGTCTGCACACATAAACAGTGTATTTAGCTAAGCCTACACACATAAACAGTGTATTTAGCTAAGCCTACACACATAAACAGTGTATTTAGCTAAGCCTACACACATAAACAGTGTATTTAGCTAAGCCTACACACATAAACAGTGTATTTAGCTAAGCCTACACACATAAACAGTGTATTTAGCTAAGCCTACACACATAAACAGTGTATTTAGCTACACACATAAACAGTGTATTTAGCTAAGCCACACACATAAACAGTGTATTTAGCTAAGCCTACACACATAAACAGTGTATTTAGCTAAGCCTACACACATAAACAGTGTATTTAGCTAAGCCTACACACATAAACAGTGTATTTAGCTAAGCCTACACACATAAACAGTGTATTTAGCTAAGCCTACACACATAAACAGTGTATTTAGCTAAGCCTACACACATAAACAGTGTATTTAGCTAAGCCTACACACATAAACAGTGTATTTAGCTAAGCATACACACATAAACAGTGTATTTAGCTAAGCCTACACACATAAACAATGTATTTAGCTAAGCCTACACACATAAAGTGTATTTAGCTAAGCCTACACACATAAACAATGTATTTAGCTAAGCCTACACACATAAACAGTGTATTTAGCTAAGCCTACACACATAAACAGTGTATTTAGCTAAGCCTACACACATAAACAGTGTATTTAGCTAAGCCTACACACATAAACAGTGTATTTAGCTAAGCCTACACATAAACAGTGTATTTAGCTAAGCCTACACACATAAACAGTGTATTTAGCTAAGCCTACACACATACACAGTGTATTTAGCTAAGCCTACACATAAACAGTGTATTTAGCTAAGCCTACACACATAAACAGTGTATTTAGCTAAGCCTACACACATAAACAGTGTATTTAGCTAAGCCTACACACATAAACAGTGTATTTAGCTAAGCCTACACACATAAACAGTGTATTTAGCTAAGCCTACACACATAAACATTGTGCCTGTCTGCAAAATCCCCGTCTTTCACACTCACACTCACACTTTCACTCCCAGTCAACATTCTCTGTTGTCTTTCTCCCCAACCAAACCCATCCCCAAAACATCCCCAACCCAACCCCAACCCCAACCCCAGAGGGGTCCCCTGAGGCCAGGAGGATGAGTACCACCAGAAAGGAGGACAGAGCTCTGTGTCCCCTGAGGCCAGGAGGATGAGTACCACCAGAAAGGAGGGCAGAGCTCTGTGTCCCCTGAGGCCAGGAGGATGAGTACCACCAGAAAGGAGGGCAGAGCTCTGTGTCCCCTGAGGCCAGGAGGATGAGTACCACCAGAAAGGAGAGCAGAGCTCTGTGTCCCCTGAGGCCAGGAGGATGAGTACCACCAGAAAGGAGGGCAGAGCTCTGTGTCCCCTGAGGCCAGGAGGATGAGTACCACCAGAAAGGAGGGCAGAGCTCTGTGTCCCCTGAGGCCAGGAGGATGAGTACCACCAGAAAGGAGGGCAGAGCTCTGTGTCCCCTGAGGCCAGGAGGATGAGTACCACCAGAAAGGAGGGCAGAGCTCTGTGTCCCCTGAGGCCAGGAGGATGAGTACCACCAGAAAGGAGAGCAGAGCTGTGTGTCCCCTGAGGCCAGGAGGATGAGTACCACCAGAAAGGAGGGCAGAGCTCTGTGTCCCCTGAGGCCAGGAGGATGAGTACCACCAGAAAGGAGGGCAGAGCTCTGTGTCCCCTGAGGCCAGGAGGATGAGTACCACCAGAAAGGAGGGCAGAGCTCTGTGTCCCCTGAGGCCAGGAGGATGAGTACCACCAGAAAGGAGGGCAGAGCTCTGTGTCCCCTGAGGCCAGGAGGATGAGTACCACCAGAAAGGAGGGCAGAGCTCTGTGTCCCCTGAGGCCAGGAGGATGAGTACCACCAGAAAGGAGAGCAGAAAGGAGAGTCATCAGGAATCTACATACAATATAATAATATACATGTGGGTCTTCATACAGTGGGTGTGTCTTCAGAGCCTTTGGGATACAACACAGAAAACAGGAAAGAGGAATTCTGCTGTAAAGGAAGGCAGCTCAAAAACAGTTTGTCAGAGATTGAGAACATACACACATTATAGATGTTACACACATGCACCTACTAATGCATGCACAAGCACACGCGCACATGCACATGAGCACACACTTGTCAACCCACTGTAATTTATAGCAGCTTCTTTTAACACACAGGAGGTACATTCACAGTTCACCACAGAAAGAAAATGTTTAACTTTACTGTCAACTCCAGTCAACTATGTAAAATGTATGTAAAGTGATGGCCTCATTTAAATAGGACCTCCAGCCACTTGTAATTCATTGAGATAAAGCGCTCCCTAATTTAAAAATGGCAACACTCGTGGTTTGAGGACAGCTATGCCCTTGGGACTGAATAACATGGAGAGAGATGAGAGAGGAGGATGAGCGATGGGAGAGGAGGATGAGCGATGGGAGAGGAGGTTGAGAGATGGGAGAGGAGGGTGAGAGATGAGAGAGGAGGATAACAGATGGGAGAGGGGGATGAGAGAGGAGGATGAGAGATGAGAGAGGAGGATGAGAGATGGGAGAGGAGGATGGGATAAGAGAGAGGATGGTGAGAGATGAGAGAGGAGGATGAGAGATGGGAGGGGAGAATGAGAGGTGAGAGAGGAGGATGAGAAATGGGAGGAGGATGAGAGATGGGAGAGGATGATGAGAGATGAGAGAGGAGGATGAAAGATGGTAGAAGAGGATGGGAGATGGGAGAGGAGGATGAGAGAGGAGGGTGAGAGATGGGAGAGGATGATGAGAGATGAGAGAGGAGGATGAGAAATGAGAGAGGGTGATGAGAGATGAGAGAGGATGATGAGAGATGAGAGAGGAGGATGAGAGGTGAGAGAGGAGGATGAGAGATGAAAGAGGAGTATGAGAGATGAGAGAGGAGGGTGAGAAATGGGAGAGGAGGATGAGAGGTGAGAGAGGAGGATGAGAGATGAGAGATGGGAGAGAGAGATGAGAGAGGAGGATGAGAGAGGAGGATGAGAGATGGGAGAGGATGGTGAGAGATGAGAGAGGAGGCTGAGAGATGGGAGAGGAGGATGAGAGATGAAAGAAGAGGATGAGAGAGGAGGGTAGGAGATGGGAGATGAGGATGAGAAATGGGAGAGGAGGATGAGAAATGGGAGAGGAGGATGAGAGATGGGAGAGGATGATGAGAGATGGGAGAGGAGGATGAGAGATGGGAGAGGAGGATGAGAGGTGAGAGAGGAGGATGAGTAGTGAGAGAGGAGGATGAGAGATGGGAGAGGAGGATAAGAGATGGGAGATGAGAGATGAGAGAGGAGGATGAGAGGTGGGAGGGGAGAATGAGAAGTGAGAGAGGAGGATGAGAAATGGGAGAAGAGAGATGGGAGAGGAGGATGAGAGATGAGAGGAGGATGCAAGATGAGAGAGGAGGATGAGAGATGAGAGAGGAGGATGAGAGATGAGAGGAGGATGCGAGATGAGAGGAGGATGCGAGATGAGAGAGGAGGATGAGAGATGAGAGAGGAGGATGAGAGATGAGAGGAGGATGAGAGATGAGAGAGGAGGATGAGAGATGAGAGAGGAGGATGAGAGATGAGAGAGGAGGATGAGAGATGAGAGAGGAGGATGAGAGAGCTAAAAATACACTAAAAAGGAACTAGTCCTCTGATGCATGCTTGCCTTCTACTATTATGGGGATAAGGACTTACTGAACATACACTATATATTCAAAAGTATGTGGACACCCATTCAAATTTGTGGGATTTACTATTTCAGCCACACCCGTTGCTGACATAAAAATGTATAAAATCGAAAACACAGCCATGCAATCTCTTTGGAAATCATTGGCAGTAGAATGGCCTTACTGAAGAGCTCAGTGACTTTCAACGTAGCACCGTCATAGGATGCCACCTTTCCAACAAGTCAGTTCATCACATTTCTGCCCTGCTAAAGCAAGAGCTGCCCTGGCCAAATGTAAGCCCTGGCCAAATATCTAGGAGCAACAATGGTACAGCCGCGAAGTGATAGGCCATACACGCTCACAGAACAGGACCGCCAAGTGCTGAAGCTCGTAGCGTGTAAAAATTGTCAGATTGCTTGCAACACTCACTGCCAAGCGTTGGCTGGAGTGGTGTAAAGCTCGCCGCCATAGGTCTCTTGAGCAGTGGAAACGTGTTCTCTGGAGTGATGAATCAGGCATTACCATCTGGCAGTCGGAAGGACGAATCTGGGTTTGGCGGATACCAGGAGAAAAGCTGCCTGCCCAAAAGCAGAGTTCCAACTGTAAGGTTTGGTGGAGGAGGAATAAGGGTCTGGGGCTGTTTTTCATGGTTCAGGCCCCATAGTTCCAGTGAAGGGGAATATTAACGCTACAGCATACAATGACGTTCTAGATGATTCTGTGCTTTCAACTTTGTGGCAACAGTTTGGGGAAGGCCTTTTCCTGTTTGAGCATGACAATGCCCCAGTGCACAAATCAAGGTCCATAAAGAAATGGTTCGTCGAGATCGGTGTGGAACAACTTGACTGGCCTGCACAGAGCACTGACCTCAACCCAATCGAACACCTTTGGGATGAATTGGAACACAGACTGCGAGCCAGGCCTAATCGCCCAACATCAGTGCCCAACCTCACTAATGAATGGAATGTTACAGCAACAAAGAGGGGACCAACTCCATATTAATGCCAATCAGCAGCATCAATAGTACAACTTCCAGCAAAACAACAATGTGAGATGTGCATCCTTCAATGATAATTGAACTACATATTACAGTACAATACAGTATGTTCACATTTTTACATGTACTGACATTTAGAAATATATAGATTTTTTGTGTGATTTTCAGTAGGATCCAAAGGTTGCCTCCCACAGGAAGTAGCGGCATAATATTATCAGATGCGCAGGAAATTGCCATTGTTGACATGGTAACTGGCAACAATGCAATAAAACTGCGGGAAATACGGGACAGACTGCTGACAGACAATAAATCACTGTTGGGAATGTGAATACGGTCAGCACAACGACAATTTCCAGAGTCCAAGAGAAACATCAAATAAGGAGGAAGCAGTTGTACTCTGTACCCTTTAAGAGAAACGCTGAACGTGTGAAAGAACTCCAGTATCAACATGTCCAGGTAAGATGTCTATTCACTAACCAAACAGGGTACATACACCGCTATGCATAATGTTAAGTACTGTAAAACAATGGATGTACTGTATATTAGAGAGTAAAATGGAGAAGCCAGGCAAACTGCACATACATTCATCTTTGTGGATGAAGCTGGATTCAACCTGGCAAAAATACACTGCAGGGGAAGAAATGTGATTGGACAGAGAGTAACCGTGGATGTCCCAGGCCAGAGAGGGACTAACATCACAATGTGTGCAGCACTGTCCTGTGATGGTTTGCTGTTACACAAACCACTCATTGGCCCCTACAATACAGAGGCTCATTTATTTTCTGGAGGACCTGCATAATGGACTTGTGCCAGCGGAGGAGAGGGGCAAGGAACTCCCCTACCTTCCTTGGTGTGTGGCCTTCCACAACTCTGCTGCAGTCAGAGACGGGTTTGCTGCACATCCCAGGATGTCAGTGCTATTCCTGTTTTCCCTGCGTGGAGCTGGAAGGTTTATGACCATCATCCACATGACCAGATGGCCATACCGGATGCCATGAATGTGGGGTGTGGAGACACTTCTCCTGGAGACTGCCAGGGTGTGGAGACACTTCTCCTGGAGACTGCCAGGGTGTGGAGACACTTCTCCTGAAGACAGCCAGGGTGTGGAGACACTTCTCCTGAAGACTGCCAGGGTGTGGAGACACTTCTCCTGAAGACAGCCAGGGTGTGGAGACACTTCTCCTGAAGACTGCCAGGGTGTGGTGACACTTCTCCTGAAGACTGCCAGGGTGTGGAGACACTTCTCCTGAAGACAGCCAGGGTGTGGAGACACTTCTCCTGAAGACTGCCAGGGTGTGGAGACACTTCTCCTGAAGACTGCCAGGGTGTGGTGACACTTCTCCTGAAGACAGCCAGGGTGTGGAGACACTTCTCCTGAAGACTGCCAGGGTGTGGAGACACTTCTCCTGAAGACTGCCAGGGTGTGGAGACACTTCTCCTGAAGACAGCCAGGGTGTGGAGACACTTCTCATAGAGACTGCCAGGGTGTGGAGACACTTCTCCTTGAAGACTGCCAGGGTTGGATTAGACATTCCAGAAGATACTTTCCAAGATGCATCGCCAGAGAAGAAATAAGATGTAATGTTGATGAGAACTTGTGGCCAAATGCAGGAGAGAGGGAGAACTAGAACCCTCACAGTACTGTACAGTATGAGTGATTATATTATACATGTTGATGAGAACTAGAACCCTCACAGTACTATACAGTATGAGTGATTATACTATACATGTTGATGAGAACTAGAACCCTCACAGTACTGTACAGTGTGAGTGATTATACTGTACATGTTGATGAGAACTAGAACCCTCACAGTACTGTACAGTATGAGTGATTATACTATACATGTTGATGAGAACTGGAACCCTCACAGTACTGTACAGTATGAGTGATTATACTACACATGTTGATGAGAACTAGAACCCTCACAGTACTGTACAGTATGAGTGATTATACTAGACATGTTGATGAGAACTAGAACCCTCACAGTACTGTACAGTATGAGTGATTATACTATACATGTTGATGAGAACTAGAACCCTCACAGTACTGTACAGTATGAGTGATTATACTAGACATGTTGATGAGAACTAGAACCCTCACAGTACTGTACAGTATGAGTGATTATACTATACATGTTGATGAGAACTAGAACCCTCACAGTACTGTACAGTATGAGTGATTATACTATACATGTTGATGAGAACTAGAACCCTCACAGTACTGTACAGTATTAGTGATTATACTACACATGTTGATGAGAACTAGAACCCTCACAGTACTGTACAGTATGAGTGATTATATTATACATGTTGATGAGAACTAGAACCCTCACAGTACTGTACAGTATGAGTGATTATACTATACATGTTGATGAGAACTAGAACCCTCACAGTACTGTACAGTATGAGTGATTATACTATACATGTTGATGAGAACTAGAACCCTCACAGTACTGTACAGTATGAGTGATTATATTATACATGTTGATGAGAACTAGAACCCTCACAGTACTGTACAGTATGAGTGATTATATTATACATGTTGATGAGAACTAGAACCCCCACAGTACTGTACTGTACAGTATGAGTGATTATACTATACATGTTGATGAGAACTAGAACCCTCACAGTACTGTACTGTACAGTATGAGTGATTATACTATACATGTTGATGAGAACTAGAACCCTCACAGTACTGTACAGTATGAGTGATTATATTATACATGTTGATGAGAACTAGAACCCTCACAGTACTGTACAGTATGAGTGATTATACTATACATGTTGATGAGAACTAGAACCCTCACAGTACTGTACAGTATGAGTGATTATACTATACATGTTGATGAGAACTAGAACCCTCACAGTACTGTACAGTATGAGTGATTATACTATACATGTTGATGAGAACCAGAACCCTCACAGTACTGTACTGTACAGTATGAGTGATTATACTATACATGTTGATGAGAACTAGAACCCTCACAGTACTGTACAGTATGAGTGATTATACTACACATGTTGATGAGAACTAGAACCCTCACAGTACTGTACAGTATGAGTGATTATACTATACATGATGAGAACTAGAACCCTCACAGTACTGTACAGTATGAGTGATTATATTATACATGTTGATGAGAACTAGAACCCTCACAGTACTGTACAGTATGAGTGATTATATTATACATGTTGATGAGAACTAGAACCCCCACAGTACTGTACTGTACAGTATGAGTGATTATACTATACATGTTGATGAGAACTAGAACCCTCACAGTACTGTACTGTACAGTATGAGTGATTATACTATACATGTTGATGAGAACTAGAACCCTCACAGTACTGTACAGTATGAGTGATTATATTATACATGTTGATGAGAACTAGAACCCTCACAGTACTGTACAGTATGAGTGATTATACTATACATGTTGATGAGAACTAGAACCCTCACAGTACTGTACAGTATGAGTGATTATACTATACATGTTGATGAGAACCAGAACCCTCACAGTACTGTACTGTACAGTATGAGTGATTATACTATACATGTTGATGAGAACTAGAACCCTCACAGTACTGTACAGTATGAGTGATTATACTACACATGTTGATGAGAACTAGAACCCTCACAGTACTGTACAGTATGAGTGATTATACTATACATGATGAGAACTAGAACCCTCACAGTACTGTACAGTATGAGTGATTATACTATACATGTTGATGAGAACTAGAACCCTCACAGTACTGTACAGTATGAGTGATTATACTATACATGTTGATGAGAACTAGAACCCTCACAGTACTGTACAGTATGAGTGATTATACTATACATGTTGATGAGAACTAGAACCCTCACAGTGCTGTACAGTATGAGTGATTATATTATACATATTGATGAGAACTAGAACCCTCACAGTACTGTACAGTATGAGTGATTATATTATACATGTTGATGAGAACTAGAACCCTCACAGTACTGTACAGTATGAGTGATTATACTAGACATGTTGATGAGAACTAGAACCCTCACAGTACTGTACAGTATGAGTGATTATACTATACATGTTGATGAGAACTAGAACCCTCACAGTACTGTACAGTAGGAGTGATTATACTATACATGTTGATGAGAACTAGAACCCTCACAGTACTGTACAGTATGAGTGATTATACTATACATGTTGATGAGAACCAGAACCCTCACAGTACTGTACTGTACAGTATGAGTGATTATACTATACATGTTGATGAGAACTAGAACCCTCACAGTACTGTACAGTATGAGTGATTATACTACACATGTTGATGAGAACTAGAACCCTCACAGTACTGTACAGTATGAGTGATTATACTATACATGATGAGAACTAGAACCCTCACAGTACTGTACAGTATGAGTGATTATACTATACATGTTGATGAGAACTAGAACCCTCACAGTACTGTACAGTATGAGTGATTATACTATACATGTTGATGAGAACTAGAACCCTCACAGTACTGTACAGTATGAGTGATTATACTATACATGTTGATGAGAACTAGAACCCTCACAGTGCTGTACAGTATGAGTGATTATATTATACATATTGATGAGAACTAGAACCCTCACAGTACTGTACAGTATGAGTGATTATATTATACATGTTGATGAGAACTAGAACCCTCACAGTACTGTACAGTATGAGTGATTATACTAGACATGTTGATGAGAACTAGAACCCTCACAGTACTGTACAGTATGAGTGATTATACTATACATGTTGATGAGAACTAGAACCCTCACAGTACTGTACAGTAGGAGTGATTATACTATACATGTTGATGAGAACTAGAACCCTCACAGTACTGTACAGTATGAGTGATTATACTATACATGTTGATGAGAACTAGAACCCTCACAGTACTGTACAGTATGAGTGATTATACTAGACATGTTGATGAGAACTAGAACCCTCACAGTACTGTACAGTATGAGTTATTATACTATACATGTTGATGAGAACTAGAACCCTCACAGTACTGTACAGTATGAGTGATTATACTATACATGTTGATGAGAACTAGAACCCTCACAGTACTGTACAGTATGAGTTATTATACTATACATGTTGATGAGAACTAGAACCCTCACAGTACTGTACAGTATGAGTGATTATACTACACATGTTGATGAGAACTAGAACCCTCACAGTAATGTACAGTATGAGTGATTATACTAGACATGTTGATGAGAACGAGAACCCTCACAGTAATGTACAGTATGAGGGATTATACTATACATGTTGATGAGAACTAGAACCCTCACAGTGCTGTACAGTATGAGTGATTATACTATACATGTTGATGAGAACTAGAACCCTCACAGTGCTGTACAGTATGAGTGATTATACTATACATGTTGATGAGAACTAGAACACTCACAGTACTGTACAGTATGAGTGATTATACATGTTGATGAGAACTAGAACCCTCACAGTACTGTACAGTATGAGTGATTATACTATACATGTTGATGAGAACTAGAACCCTCACAGTACTGTACAGTATGAGTGATTATACTAGACATGATGAGAACTAGAACCCTCACAGTAATGTACAGTATGAGTTATTATACTATACATGTTGATGAGAACTAGAACCCTCACAGTACTGCACAGTATGAGTGATTATACATGTTGATGAGAACTAGAACCCTCACAGTACTGTACAGTATGAGTGATTATATTACACGTTGTTGTGTATGTTGTTGTTTGTAATCATTATTGCAGCCCTGGAAATATCAGGAATTTGTTTTTTGCTTCAACTTTTACATTTTTCACAAGTAAATTACTATATGCAAAGATACAGAAAACATAAAAGGCTATTTGAAGCAAATTGCTGCATGTCTGATTCATTCTTGTTACATATACTTTAGTACAGTCAATAAAGTGAAAAGGTGTTATTCTTATTCTACAATGAAATACTGATTTATGTAAAAAAAATCAAACCTTCAGAGAGAAAAGTTCATCATTTATGTAATGCTCCCTGATAGTGTTTTTTAGGTCAATGTGTTATGAGTGACAATGTATGCTTTCTGAATGAGAATTGTTGTCAAGCTTATTTTCAGACATGTATGAAGTGTTTTAGTGGTTTGAGTGGAGTGAGTTTTGGAGGTGAGATGAACTGTTTGGCCAAGGTGCATGTTGGTAATGCAGACTGTGTGAAGAGTTTTAGTGGTTTGAGTGGAGTGAGTTTTGGAGGTGAGATGAACTGTTTGGCCAAGGTGCATGTTGGTAATGCAGACTGTGTGAAGAGTTTTAGTGGTTTGAGTGGAGTGAGTTTTGGAGGTGAGATGAACTGTTTGGCCAAGGTGCATGTTGGTAATGCAGACTGTGTGAAGAGTTTTAGTGGTTTGAGTGGAGTGAGTTTTGGAGGTGAGATGAACTGTTTGGCCAAGGTGCATGTTGGTAATGCAGACTGTGTGAAGAGTTTTAGTGGTTTGAGTGGAGTGAGTTTTGGAGGTGAGATGAACTGTTTGGCCAAGGTGCATGTTGGTAATGCAGACTGTGTGAAGAGTTTTAGTGGTTTGAGTGGAGTGAGTTTTGGAGGTGAGATGAACTGTTTGGCCAAGGTGCATGTTGGTAATGCAGACTGTGTGAAGAGTTTTGAAAAAGGGGCTTCAGTATTGAGCGATGCTTGTTAACAATTTTTTTAAACTGTAAGAATATAAGGGTGTGTGTGTGTGTGTGTGTGTGTGTGTGTGTGTGTGTGTGTGTGTGAGTGAATGCCAGTGTTCTGTGTGTGGGTGTGTGTGTGTGTGTGCCAGGATAGACGATCACAGAACAATCCCCCATGGCCACACCATGTCTCCACGGTGCCATCCACAACTCATCAGTACACTGCCCGCTGTGCCAGGAGACAACACTATCTTTAGCTCCCCTCTCTCTCTCTCTATCTGTTTCTCCTGGCTTTATCTGCTTCTTACTCTCACTTTCTCTTTCCCTCTTTCTCATCTCTCAGCCTCACACTTTCTGAGATATTCTCTCTTCTTTCTTTCTCTCTCTCGCTCTATTTCTCTCTCTCTCTATCTCACTCTCTCTCTCATGGAGGGGTTCACTCTGTAGCTTTTGAGAAGTGATGGAGGATTTAAACTCTCAGTCAACCCCTCCACTCTCTAACCCTCTACTAACATGACCAAGCTAGCTAGAACTCTACAGTCTGTGAGGGAGACAACCTAAAACAACAACTATTACAGCTAACAGAAATCTAAGAGAAACTATAAGTCATAGCACTGTATAGCTTATACCAACAACAATACATTTATAACATTGCTCTAGTCAACACAACTGAACCGTTGAAGGACAGACATGATTTAGTAGCCCGAAAACAAGGGCTGAGGAGAGGACAACATACAGAGGGAAAGAAAGCGAGCGATACATGGTGGAGTAGCAGCAACACCAGGAGGATCTGATGATCTGATCCAGTGCCGAGGGCAACACTGTGAAATGGAAAAGTTTTCATGAGGAAAAGGATTTCCATTTTTCAGAATAAATAAATAGGCAAAGGCAGGCAGAAGGCAGGCGCAAGCCACACACACATACACACTTCCAGCAGACGTGAGACGAAAGTACGGTGAGAGCACAGAGGACTGTTTATTGACTTTTATGAATTATATTTGAACATGGCGTAGTGGTGTGCGAGTGTGTGAACTTGGCATAGTTGTGTGTGTGTATATGAACGTGGCTTAGTCGTGAGAGAGAAGGGGAGAAGGCTGTTTGCTGCCTGTACTTGGGGTGTACGGGGGGAGGTGGGCAGTGTAACTATGGTAAACAGGACAAGGAATGCAGATGAAAGGAACATGGCACCCAATTACTGGTCTCTCTCAATTACTGGTCTCTCTCTCTCTCTCTCTCTCTCTCTCTCTCTCTCTCTCTCTCTCTCTCTCTCTCTCTCTCTCTCTCTCTCTCTCTCTCTCTCTCTCTCTCTCTCTCTCTCTCTCTCTCTCTCTCTCTCTCTCTCTCTCTCTCTCTCTCTCTCTCTCTCTCTCTCTCTCTCTCTCTCTCTCTCTCTCTCTCTCTCTCTCTCTCTCTCTCTCTCTCTCTCTCTCTCTGGAAACCAATACAGAGTATGGGAGGAGAAGAAACAGGGTGATTCATTCTAAATAAACAACACCTCTGACTCCACATGAAAATGACCAATGCTGTGTGGACATTATCTCGAATCTTCAATGTTTTTTCTGCTGTCCCCATAAGGAGAACCCTTTTTCCTCTCCTTTTTCTCCCCAATCGGTAGTTACAGTCTTCTCTCATCACTGCAACTCCCGTAAGGGACTCGGGAGAGGCGTGCATCCTCTGAAACCCGACCAAGCCGCACAGCGTAACCTTAACACGGCGCAATGGGACAAAGACATCCCTGCCGGCCAAACCCTCTCCTAACCCGGATGACGCTGGGCCAATTTTGCACCGCCCCATTGGTCTCCCGGTCGCGGCTGGTGGCGACAGAGCCTGGACTTGAACCCAGAATCTCTAGTGGCACAGCTAGTGATGCAGTGCCTTAGACCACTGTGCCTTAGACCAATGCAGTGCCTTAGATCAATGCCCAAGGAATGTGTCTGACTAGATAACTTTGTGGCAGCAGGCATAGAAAACACAATGGCTAACTACAGCATCCATGCTTCTCACAAGGGTATACAAGGGTACAGTACTAGGGTCTCATGCTCCCGAACAGGATTATTTCCATGGTCACAGAACTGTAATGTAGATATTTAAATGTGTGTCTAATAATTGTCACGGATAGGCTTGTCTCTTAAAAGCTGGTTCGCTGGCCAAAGCACCATTTCTTCTAACAGCACAGCAGTCCCCTCCCTTCCTCGCAGACACACAGACAGACAGACACAGACGAAGCCCAAGGACACTTTTCTTCACTACAACCCTGAAATGTAATTTCCATGTATTAAAATCCATTAAAATGCATATCGCTCACTACACACAGCCCCCTCAATGGAGGGCTCTGATAAAAACAATCAGCTGTGCAAATCACTCTCCCACTCAGCTGCAAATGCTGAAAACACACATATCACAGCCTAATTGACAAAAGCCTCACAGAGCCACTCTCCTCCTCCTCTTCCTCCTGCTGCTGCTTCTACTCTTCCTCCACCTTCACTTCCTCCTCCAAAATAGTCCCTCCCTCCTTCAGTCCTTCTCTTCCTCCTCATGCTTTCTCAGTTCAACTGCCTTACCTCACTGAATTGCTTCAGTAGGCCACCATATCACTTGGCAATGACCACAAACACCCTAGCGGCGCCCAGTCCCTCTAATGTCACCATAGCAGCTTTAACTATGGTTCATCCACTGGCTGTGTTTCCATATGCAACATGTCATGTGTTGATAATGATGATGCATTCTACTGATTTGCATTAGCGATTGGTCCTGCTGCTACGCTCATGTCTTTACTGTCTTTACTTAGGGTGGTATTCATCACTAGGCACCAAAAGCTTTACCCCTACCTACATGTATATATTACATTTAGTCAATATTTTCTCAACTGTTATTTTCTTTAAACTGCATTGTTGGTTAAGGGCTTGTAAGTAAGTAAGCATGTGACAAATACAATTTGATGTGGCGGTCCTGGGCTGGTGTAGTTACACGTCATCTGCAGTTGTGAGGCAGGTTGAACTGCCAAATTCTCTAAAACATTGGAGTCGGCTTATGGTAGAGAAATTAACATTTAATTCTCTGGCATCAACTCTGGTGGATATTCCTGCAGTCAGCATGCCAATTGCACACTCACTGAAAACTTGAGCCTATATATATATATATATATATATATATATATATATAGAGAGAGAGAGAGAGAGAGAGAGAGAGAGAGAGAGGGAGGGAGAGAGAGAGAGAGAGAGAGAGAGAGAGAGAGAGAGAGAGAGAGAGAGAGAGAGAGAGAGAGAGAGAGAGAAATAGAACTGAATAATATTAGGAAATGCTATAGATGGAAAAAAGTAGGATGGAAATCTACCAAAAAGCAATTGGGCAACAACTAATTCAATCCCTTTTGGACAACTTACTGGTCAAAATGTTCCAAGGTTAAACTTGGCAGTAGAAAACCTTGACAGTATGTTTTGACCGCTCAGCTTCCCTATCAAATCAAAAAATGTAAAACAGAAAACCAAGGAAAATTAACAATAACAAATGGTTTGATGAAGAATGCAAAAACCTAAGAAAGACATTGAGAAACCTATCCAACCAAAAACAGAAACCCAGATAACCTGATCCTTCTCTGTGGTGAAACACTAAGACAATATAGAAAAACACTACGGAAAAAGAAGGAACAGCACGTTAGAAATCAGCACAATGTAATCAAATGTAGACCGCATTATCTACCAAGAGAATTCTCTTCGATTATAATCACAGCCGTATATATCCCCCCTCAAGCAGACACATCGATGGCTCTGAACGAACTTTATTTAACTCTTTGCAAACTGGAAACCATTTATCCGGAGGCTGCATTCATTGTTGTTGGGGATTTTAACAAGGCTAATCTGAAAACAAGACTCCCTAAATTTTATCAGCATATCGATTGCGCAACCAGGGGAGGAAAAACCTTGGATCACTGTTACTCTAACTTTCGCGACGCATATAAGGCCTTGCCCCGCCCCCCTTTCGGAAAAGCTGACCACGACTCCATTTTGCTGATACCTGCCTACAGACAAAAGCTAAAACAAGAAGCTCCCACGCTGAGGTCTGTCCAACGCAGGTCCGACCAAGCTGACTCCACACTCCAAGACTGCTTCCATCACGTGGACTGGGACATGTTTCGTATTGCGTCAGATAACAACATTGACGAATACGCTGATTCGGTGTGCGAGTTCATTAGAACGTGCGTTGAAGATGTCGTTCCCATAGCAACGATTAAAACATTCCCTAACCAGAAACCTTGGATTGATGGCAGCATTCGCGTGAAACTGAAAGCGAACCACTGCTTTCAATCAGGGCAAGGTGTCTGGTAACATGACTGAATACAAACAATGCAGCTATTCCCTCCGTAAGGCTATCAAACAAGCTAAGCGTCAGTACAGAGACAAAGTAGCATGTGGCAGGGTCTACAGTCAATCACGGACTACAGGAAGAAATCCAGCCCAGTCACGGACCAGGATGTCTTGCTCCCAGGCAGACTAAATAACTTTTTTGCCCGCTTTGAGGACAATACAGTGCCACTGACACTGCCTGCAACGGAAAAATGTGGTCTCTCCTTCACTGCAGCCGAGGTGAGTAAAACATTTAAACGTGTTAACCCTCGCAAGGCTGCAGGCCCAGGCGGCATCCTCAGCCGCGCCCTCAGAGCATGCGCAGACCAGCTTGCTGGTGTGTTTACGGACATATTCAATCAATCCCTATACCAGTCTGCTGTTCCCACATGCTTCAAGAGGGCCACCATTGTTCCTGTTCCCAAGAAAGCTAAGGTAACTGAGCTAAACGACTACCGCCCCGTAGCACTCACTTCCGTCATCATGAAGTGCTTTGAGAGACTAGTCAAGGACCATATCACCTCCACCCTACCTGACACCCTAGACCCACTCCAATTTGCTTACCGCTCAAATAGGTCCACAGACGATGCAATCTCAACCACACTGCACACTGCCCTAACCCATCTGGACAAGAGGAATACCTATGTGAGAATGCTGTTCATCGACTACAGCTCGGCATTCAACACCATAGTACCCTCCAAGCTCGTCATCAAGCTCGAGACCCTGGGTCTCGACCCCGCCCTGTGCAACTGGGTACTGGACTTCCTGACGGGCCGCCCCCAGGTGGTGAGGGTAGGTAACAACATCTCCTCCCCGCTGATCCTCAACACTGGGGCCCCACAAGGGTGCGTTCTGAGCCCTCTCCTGTACTCGCTGTTCACCCACGACTGCGTGGCCACACACGCCTCCAACTCAATCATCAAGTTTGCGGACGACACAACAGTGGTAGGCTTGATTACCAACAACGACGAGACGGCCTACAGGGAGGAGGTGAGGGCCCTCGGAGTGTGGTGACAGGAAAATAACCTCACACTCAACATCAACAAAACTAAGGAGATGATTGTGGACTTCAGGAAACAGCAGAGGGAACACCCCCCTATCCACATCGATGGAACAGTAGTGGAGAGAGTAGCAAGTTTTAAGTTCCTTGGCATACACATCACAGACAAACTGAATTGGTCCACTCACACAGACAGCATCGTGAAGAAGGCGCAGCAGCGCCTCTTCAACCTCAGGAGGCTGAAAAAATTTGGCTTGTCACCAAAAGCACTCACAAACTTCTACAGATGCACAATCGAGAGCATCCTGGCAGGCTGTATCACCGCCTGGTACGTCAACTGCTCCGCCCTCAACCGTAAGGCTCTCCAGAGGGTAGTGAGGTCTGCACAACGCATCACCGGGGGCAAACTACCTGCCCTCCAGGACACCTACACCACCTGATGTTACTGGAAGGCCATAAAGATCATCAAGGACATCAACCACCCGAGCCACTGCCTGTTCACCCCGCTATCATCCAGAAGGTGAGGTCAGTACAGGTGCATCAAAGCTGGGACCGAGAGACTGAAAAACAGCTTCTATCTCAAGGCCATCAGACTGTTAAACAGCCACCATTAACATTGAGTGGCTGCTGCCAACACACTGACACTGACTCAACTCCAACCACTTTAATAATGGGAATTGATGGGAAATGATGTAAATATATCACTAGCCACTTTAAACAATGCTACCTTATATAATGTTACTTACCCTACATTATTCATCTCATATGCATACATATATACTGTACTCTATATCATCGACTGCATCCTTATGTAATACATGTATCACTAGCCACTTTAACTATGCCACTTTGTTTACATACTCATCTCATATGTATATACTGTACTCGATACCATCTACTGTATCTTGCCTATGCTGCTCTGTACCATCACTCATTCATATATCCTTATGTACATATTCTTTATCCCCTTACACTGTGTATAAGACAGTAGTTTAGGAATTGTTAGTTAGATTACTTGTTGGTTATTACTGCATTGTCGGAACTAGAAGCACAAGCATTTCGCTACACTCGCATTAACATCTGCTAACCATGTGTATGTGACAAATAAAATTTGATTTGATTGATTTGATTTGAAGAATCCATAACCACTTCTGGGAAAATTGGAAAACACTAAACAAACAGCAACACGAAAGGTTATCTATCCAAATTGGAGATGTATGGGATAAACCACTTCTCCAATCTTTTTGGCTCTATAACAAAGAATTAACAGCAAAAAGATGATCAAATGCAAATCTTAGAATCAACTATTAAAGACTACCAAAACATACTGAATTCTCCAATTACGTTGAATGAACTACAGGTCAAAATACAAACCCTCCAACCCAAAAAGGCCTGTGGTGTTGACGCTATCCTCAATTAAATTATAAAATGTACAGACCACAAATTCCAATTGGATATATTTAAACTCTTTAACATCATCTTTGGCTCTGGCATCTTCCCAAATATTTGTAACCAATGACTGATCTCTACTACCGCATGGCAAGCGGTACCGGAGTGCCAAGTCTAGGACAAAAAGGCTCCTCAACAGTTTTTACCCCCAAGCCATAAGACTCCTGAACAGGTAACCAAATGGGGGTGACTAGAGAGATATACCTGCTGGAGCGTGTGCTACAGGTGGGAGATGCTATGGTGACCAGCGAGCTGAGATAAGGGGGGACTTTACCTAGCAGGGTCTTGTAGATGACATGGAGCCAGTGGGTTTGGCGACGAGTATGAAGCGAGGGCCAGCCAACGAGAGCGTACAGGTCGCAATGGTGGGTAGTATATGGGGCTTTGGTGACAAAACGGATTGCACTGTGATAGACTGCATCCAATTTGTTGAGTAGGGTATTGGAGGCTATTTTGTAAATGACATCGCCAAAGTCGAGGATTGTTAGGATGGTCAGTTTTACAAGGGTATGTTTGGCAGCATGAGTGAAGGATGCTTTGTTGAGAAATCGTTATGAATTAGTGGTTGGTGAAATCTAATCAGGCCAAACCAGTCATATCCTGAGGAATCCTCATAGTGGAGAAATGCTTTGTTCCTGAGCCACTGGCCTAACGATGAGTCTGCTGCACTCAGTGCACTGACCTACGCACACACACACACACAAACACACACACACCACGTTTTGATCAAGCAGACTAGGATATGTTCCGTGTCGCCTCTGGGAATAAAATTGACTCTGTGACTGGGTTCATCAGGAAGTGCATCTGGGGCGATGTGCCTACTGTGACGATTAAAGCTTATTCAAGCCAGAAACCGGGGATAGCGTGAACCACCACATTTAACCAAGGTAAGGTGACTGGGAACATGGACGTGTACAAACAGACTAACTATGACCTCCGCCCAAGAAAGCAAACGTTACAAAACTAAATGACAATCATCCCATAGCACTCACTTCTGTAATTATGAAGTGCTAGATAAGGACTATATCACCTCCATCTTACCTGACACCCTAAACCAGGGGTCAACTAGATTAAGCCGCAGATGGTCAGGGGGCAGGAACATAATTACAAAGAACTAATTTCAGGAAACTAGGCATATGACACACGTCACTACTTCACAGGAGAGGCATTTGAACGTAAAAATGTTTGTTTTTTTGCTGCCAACATACAGACTCAAATCTCTAGTCACTTTTAATAATTCAAAATTGGATGTAATAAATGTATCACTAGTCGGTGCTCAGCGGTCGTCGCCGGCCTACTAGCTGCCACCGATCCATTTTTTTTCCTTTTCGTTTGTGTCTGTCTGTTATTGTTATCACCTGTGTCTGATTAGTTCATTTCGGTGGGTTTATTAACCTCCCCTGCCTGCTGGCCTTTGCGTGGGATTAATTGTGCTTGTGTGCTCTGTTAGGCGTGCGTGTTTGCGCCACAGGGTTTTTCCCTCACAATCGTTGTACTGTGGGTGCTATATTTAGGAGTAGAGGTTTCTCCTCCGTGTGTTTCATGATTTTCCCCGCCTGTTGTTGGTGGGTTGGGATTTTTTAATAAACAACTGTGCAAACTCTCCTGCTCCTGACTCCTGCACCTACCTCTTCTTAGGAGGCACCTAACATATACTGTACTCTATACCATCTACTGCATCTTGCCTATGCAAGACGGCCATCGGTCATCCATATATTTTTATGTACATATTATTTTTTTCTTTTCTTTTTGAAATTGTTAGATTACTTGTTAGATATTACTGCACGGTCGGAACTAGAAGCACAAGCATTTTGCTACACTCACATTAACATCTGCTAACCATGTGTTTGTGACCAATAAAATTTGATTTGATAAAAAAAAAAACGCACTGTCCGCAACCGCAGGGCTCTCCAGAGGGGAGTGAAGTCAGCCCAATGAACCATCGGGGGAACACTGTCTACCCTCCAGGAAATACAGCACCCGGTGTCACAGGAAGACCCAGAAGATAATCAAGGACCTCAGCCGGGATCGAGGGACTGACAAACAGCCACCGCTACTCTGCCCTCTGTCCAGTACCCTACTCTGCCCCTTAGCCAGCTACCACCCGTTGATTATTAAAAATAATGGAAATATTGTGTGCTTGTTTGACATTTACTGCATTGATCAATAGCATTTTGCTGCATCAGCCAAAAACCTGATAAACTGTGGAGGTGATCTATACAAATCTATATGATTTCATGTTCACAAACACACACTTATACACACATGTACATACACGCTCGGCACACGCACACGGTGCAGACGGAATAAATTCAACACGCACACACAGTGAATATACATGAGCCTACCGGGATCAGGTAAAGACTTCCTGCCATTCCCCTTGGTAGTGCATCCTCCCACAGAACCACCAACGGCTCTAAGCGCTTGGCTTCTGGGATGCTTAATTGTCCCAGCGGGGCTGTTAGAACATAAGAACACTGTTATAATGCTTTTAGGATGTTGGAATGGAACATTAGAATGCCACAAGGCTCTATAGATTCCCTCCACCACATGCTCCAGTGGAGCTGAGGCAGCACATTACATCACCATACAGGCACTGCTGAGTGATGCAGATAGAAGGGGAGAGAGGACAAAGTATTCAGCAAGACACATCACTAACACAACGCTTATTTCATCCGCTCACTGCTTCGGGACCAATGATAGGTATATACATTAAATGACTGATAGGGGACACAGTTCCACCATCTTGGCACTTCCTCACCACTGTAAAACAATATTTTGGAAGCTATAGAAATGGATTTATTCATGACTACATTTGTTTATGCCACATTTACTATATTACAGACACCGTAATGCATTCTTTTAAATTATATTATATGAGCTAATCATACAAATACAAATATTTTCCATTAAGTATAATTTTTTGAAATGGTTAATTTTACTGTCCCCACTAGAACAAAAAAATAAATACATTTGGTCCTTGAAACATTTAATTGAAATACTGTAGAATTCCATTCATTCCTATGAAGGACTGCTCCTACTGGGGATTGTCAATATGGCCGACTGGTGGCTTCAACGCCTCTCAATGGCCCATACTGTAAATAGCATCAGCAGTCCAGGGTTTATATAAACAAACTGAAATATCACATTTAGATAACTATTCAGACCCTTTACTCAGTACTTTGTTGAAGCACCTTTGGCAACGATTATAGCATGATGCTACACATTTGGCACACCTGTATTTGGGGAGTTTATCCCATTCTTCTCTGCAAATCCTCTCAAGCTCTGTCAGGTTGGATGTGGAGCGTCACTGCACAGCTATTTTCAGGTCTCTCCAGAGATTGATCGGGGTCAAGTCTGGGCTCTGGCTGGGCCACTCAAGGACATTCTGAGACTTGTTCCGAAGCCACTCCTGCGTTGTCTTAGCTGTGTGCTATTGGTCATTGTCTTGATTGAACTCTTTGGCCTGAATGTCCAGCGTCACATCTGGAGGAAACCTGGCGCCATCCCCACGATGAAGCATGGTGTGGGGATGTTATTCAGCGGCAGGGACTGGGAGACTAGTCAGGATTGAGACAAAGCTGAATGTAGCAAAGTACAGAGAGATCCTTGATGAAAACCTGCTCCAGAGTGCTCAGGACCTCAGACTGGAAAAAGGGGTCTGAATACTTTCCAAATGCACTGTACACCCCTTCAAATTAGTGGATTTGGTTATTTCAGCCATGCAAGTTGCTGACAAGTGTATAAAATCGAGCACACAACCATGCAATCTCCATAGGGAAACATTGGCAGTAGAATGGCCTTATTGAAGAGCTCAGTGACTTTCAGCGCGGCAACGTCATTGGATCCCGCCTTTCCAACAAGTCAGTTCGTCAAATTTCTGCTCTGTTAGAGCTGCCCCGGTAAACTTTAAGTGCTGTTATTGTGAGGTGGAGCAACAATGGCTCAGTCGCGAAGTGGTAGACCACATAAGCTCACAGAATGGGACCGCTGAGGGCTGAAGTGCACAGCGTGTAAAATCGTCTGCCATCGGTTGCAACACTCACTACCGAGATCCAAACTGCCCCTGAAAGCAACGTCAGCACAAGAACAGTTCTTCGGGAACTTCATGAAACGGGTTTCCATGGCCGAGCAGCCATACACAAGCCTAAGATCACCACGTGCAATGCCAAGTTTTGGCTGGAGAGGTGTAAAGCTTGCCGCCATTGGACTCTGCAGATGTGTGTGTGTGTGTTTGTCTGGAGTGATGTGTTTGATGTATTTGTCTGGAGTGATGAATCGCGTTTCACTCTTGGCAAATACCAGGAGAATGCTACTTTCCCGAATGCATAGTGCCAACTGTAAAGTTTGGTGGATGAGAAATGCTTCAAAGTGTTCAAATAACAGACACATCTCAACATCAACTGTTCGGAGGAGATTGAGTGAATCAAGGCCTTTGTCGTGACTTGACTTTAACATTAATCTGAAGACTGTTATTTATTTAATTAACTAACTATGTTTAATTGTTACCCAATTAAATTAGTAACAATCAACAAATTAGGATCTGGGGCACCACGAGAGTGGTTCTTTAAAGAGTTACCATCTCCCGAATTAAACTCAAAAAGGTCTTTACCTATCACATCTATAAACAGTCAACGTATTAATCATAACCTCGTATCATATCGCCATTCATAACATCCTTGCATCTGTAAAAACCCGAGCCTTACTTCTGATTCAGTACTACACAAATTGGTTTAATTATTTATTTACTAGTTAATTAAATGGGAACACAGGATAAACACACACACACACACACACACACACACACACTATGCCCCCGTTATTGACTGAAAAAAAATCCCTAGCGGATTGACAACATGAATACTTGTTAAAGAAGAGATGGAGAGGGAGAGAGGGACAGAGACACTTAACATTGCCACTTAAACATTGCCACATTTAGAAACTACTCTCACCTACAATAACCATATACTTTGCACTTCACACCATTTTAAATATATAGCTACCGCGTCACACCTTTTCTGGTTCAATGTGTTCATTTCTTAACCCATCATTTATACATTTTGCTCGTAAGGGGCAATTCCAGCCGGCTGACACGCTCTCTGACCTCACTTCGGGGCGGTAATTACTCACTGTGCAAAGTTATGGAAAACAATGATCTCTTATAGCTTCTCAAATCACATCCCTCTCTTAACAAAAACACTTTCATAATTGTTCATATTACATGCACAACCCATAGTATAGAAACTCCAGCTATGTAGTGTGTGTACTTTCCAAGTTACAGTATGTTACAGATGTCATTAAAAAAAATGTTTTAATGACATCACAAAATAACAAACAAAATGACATTAGTGTTTTATGGATCGCCTCTGACCAATGAGTTTGAGTTTATTTTTACAGGGACAGTGCACATTCATCAAGTTCTCAGTAAAAGTGCCAGTTTTTCAACCACAGTCCCTGGGCAGGTTATCAAAAACAATCACAATAACAATACAAACAATCAATGAGCAGTGAGCACACGCAGAGCAACATAGGACAAGCAAGACATAGCATGCAGACAGAGCAACATAGCACAAAAAAGCAACAAGACAAAATCCATAAAAGCAACAAAGTGTTTCCACACCTCACAAGCTACAGACAACAGACAACATGGAAAGTGGAAATACACAACTAGGGATTATGTTCTCAAGTCTGATTGGCCTTTAGCCAAGTCTTGATGTTTTTTTGTGAAAGTGTGATAGCTGGTGTAGTTGTGTGTGTCTGATGGCAGTGTATTCCAAACATGTGAAGCTCTCACAGAAAAGCAGATTGACTGAAGGTGCTTTACCTAAAGGGAACTATACAGTGACCTCTCATGGCAGACCTTGTGGATCGGCTGCCATATGTTTGGGTTTTCTGTTTAACAAAAGTACTGAGTGGAGGGGGGGCCAGGCCATTTAGGATCTTGCATACAAGACATGCGTCGGTGTATTGCACAAGATTTTCCCAACTCAGGAACTCATGCTTTCTGAGGATGTAACAGTGATGATGGATATTGAGCTTTCTATCAAGCACTTTGAGAGCCTGTTTGTAGACAGACTGAATGTTGTACAGCGAGCTTGGGTCCAACTAGTCAAGCAGTATGTTAAGTGGGGGAGTATCATAGATTTGAAGTACAGTTTTGCTACCTCTGTAGTCAAACATTTTTGTCTAAATCGGAAATGAGCTAAATTCAATTTGGTGATTTGAGTTAGGTTTTTCACCTGCTTTTTAAAAGAGAGGTTGGAATCAAGTATGATGCCAAGGTACTTAAAATCAGATACCACCTGGAGCTTCTCCCCTGACACATAGACATCTGGCTCAGTAGCATTAGTTTCCCTCTTTGTGAAGAACAGACAGACTGTTTTTTTCACATTGAGATGCAAACATGAGTCACTGAGCCACTTTGTAACATGGACCACTACAGTAGTGAGTTCTTGTGCAGCTTGTTGTTTGCTCTTTGCATGCACATATATCACTGTATCATCTGCATACATTTGAACTTCAGACCCAGTACAGACAGAAGGCAGATCATTAATGTACAGGCTGAACAGGAGGGGCCCCAGCACTTGACCCTTGGGGAACGCCCACATCATAGCTAAGAGTGGGTGACAGCTCATTGCTCACTCTGACACACTGAGTTCTGCCTTCAAAGTATGATTTCATCCATCTCAAGGCATCGGGGGAAAAGTTGAACTTGGACAATTTTGTGATGAGAACCTCATGATTAACAGTATCAAAAGCCTTCCTTAGGTCCAGAAACGCAGCCCCAACAACGCCCCCTTTGTCCATCTTGGACTTCATAATTTCCAGAAGAAAGCAGTTGGCCATTTCTGTGGAGTGTTTTGCTCTGAAGCCAAACTGCATGGAGTGTCATGTGTAGGGGCTGTTGTTGAGGTGGGCAATCAGTTGTTCTGCTACACACTTTTCAACACAAAATTACCCACATTCTACATTCAAAATATTGTAGCAGTATTCACTTTTTAAAGTGTTAAGAGTTTCAGTGGGAAAAGGTCTGTTGAGACAAAGCACAGGCCTGGATCTTCTCCCTTGATTCACAACAGGGCGTGAGTGCCAATCCGCACTAGTTCTATCCTCCCCCTCTACAGGTGAAAGGGGGTCTGATTGAAGTTAGTCATTGCAAACCTGATCTGACCTATTTGAATTCTTGTGGTCAGTCATGACACCTTCATGGTTGAATTGCTGCAGAGAAACCACTACTAAAGGATACCAATAATAAGAAGAGACTTGCTTGGGCCAAGAAACACAAGCAATGGACATTACACCAGTGGAAATCTGTCCTTTGATTTGATGAGTCCAAATTTGAGACATTTGGTTCCAACTGCTGTGTCTTTGTGAGACGCAGAGTAGGTGAATGGATGATCTCCGCATGTGTGGTTCCCATCGTGAGGCAAGGAGGAGGAAGTGTGATGGTGTGGGGGTGCTTTGCTGGTGACACTGTCTGTGATTTATTTAGAATTCAAGGAACACTTAACCAGCATGGCTACCATAGTGGGACTATCATTTGTTTTTCAACAGGACAATGACCCAACACACCTCCAGGCAGTGTAAGGGCTATTTGACCAAGAAGGAGAGTGATGGAGTGTTGCATCAGAAGACCTGGCCTCCACAATCCACTGACCTCAACCCAATTGAGATGGTTTGAGATGAGTTGGACTGCAGAGTGAAGGAAAAACAGCCAACAATTGCTCAGCATATGTGGGAACTTCTTCAAGGCTGTGGGAAAATCATTCCAAGTGAAGCTGGTTGAGAGAATGCCAAGAGTGTGCAACGCTGCCATCAAGGCAAGGGGTGGCTCCTTTGAAAAATCTCAAATATAAAATGTATTTGGATTTGTTTAACACTTTTTTGGTTACTACATCATTCCATATGTGTTATTTCATAGTTTTGATGTCTTCACTATTATTCTACAATGTAGAAAATATTAAAATAAAGAAAAACTCTTGAATGAGTGGGTGTGTCCAAACTTTTGGCTGGTACTGTATATATAGGTGTGACATGACACCAGCAATGTGGATTAGGAGTGAGGGTGCCAGTGTGGTTCTGGTTTAGTAAACACTGAGTAGCTGTGGTATGTGTTTTTCTCCTGAGGTGACGGAGGTTTTCCACATTCATTCTCTCTCTCCCTCGCTCTCTCCCTCGCTTCTCTGTCTCTCTCTCTCTGTCTCTCTCTCTGTCTCTCTCTCTGTCTCTCTCTCTGTCTCTCTCTCTGTCTCTCTCTCTCCCTTTCCATTGCCTCTTGTCCAGCTGAGCCATACAAGATTACAGAACATTCAAACTTGATCTTTCTTTCTTTTTTCTCGCTCTGTCATTCTTTGTAGCCAGCTGCAGCAAGTGGCTACAGTGTTAGGATTCCACTGAGATAGGGGACAAACTAGTACTCTGTTATGATGAGTGTTTTCCCTCCCCCTACTACCAATGCTATCTCTTGCTCTCTTCACCCCCCTCTCTGTCTCTCTCTTTCTCTCTCTCTGGCCATGTGTGACTGTGAGGGGCCTGTTATGAGTTTGTTTCCCTCCCTCTACTACCAACGCTCTCCCTCCCTCTCCTCTCTATCTTCTCTGTGTCACTGTGTGGGGACTGTCCCTGTCTAACCCCTTGGGACTCTGAAGGGGGCTGTGTTTGACCAAGCGTGTCTAGGAAAGAGTCTCACACACACACTCTTTTGTGAGTAGAAGGCCTGAGTAGTATACAGCAGCCTGACTGCCTGTAAAACCTGCATGTATTTCTTCATGTAGCATAACAAATGAAGAAGTGCTAGTCTGTGCAGGAGTAGGTCATATGAGGACTGTTGTTCTATTCCTGACTTCCCCTGTCGCTCCCTGGTGATGACAGAGCAGAGGAGAGCTGCTTCGCGGAAGCTGCATGAGAGATGCTCCACTTTAGTTGCGTCCCAAATGCAACTCTATTCCCTATGTAGTGCACAACATTTGACCAGAGTCCTATGGAGCCTGGTGGAAAGTAGTGCACTAAATAAGGAAATACGATGCCATTTGGGATGATGCGCTGACTCCACACTGCAGCCAGAGAGAGAGCGAGAGAGAGAGAGAGAGAGAGCGAGAGAGAGAGAGAGAGAGAGAGAGAGAGAGAGAGAGAGAGCGAGAGAGAGAGAAAGATTTGTATTTATAGCTGACCAAAGGTCCCTGTGGTTGGGCTATGGGCACTGTGACTGTCAGGCTAGCCCAGGGCCTGGATGAACCACTGACTGGCTAGCCCAGGGCCTGGACAAACACTGCAGGGAACACACAAGCACAGGCAGGCACGCGCAAATGTACACATACGATGCTTGCATAAACACACACATCCTGAAATGTATTTTAAATTTGTGGCGAGAGGAACAGGTCTTTTATGTGGAGGATGAGGGTTGTAGTAGGTATCTCAGATAGGGTGGAATGAGGCCTAAGAGGGTTTTTATAAATAAGCATCAACCAGTGGGTCTTGCGACGGGTAAACAGAGATGACCAGTTTACAGAGGAGTATAGAGTGCAGTGATGTGTCCTATGAGGAACATTGGTGGCAAATCTGATGGCTGAATGGTAAAGAACATCTAACTGCTTGAGAGCACCCTTGCCTGCCGATCTATAAATTACATCTCCGTAATCTAGCATGGGTAGGATGGTCATCTGAATCAGGGTTCGTTTGGCTGCTGGGGTGAAAGAGGAATGATTACGATAGCGGAAACCGAGTCTAGATTTAACCTTAGCCTGCAGCTTGGATATGTGCTGAGAGAAGGCCAGTATACCGTCTAGCCATACTCCCAAGTACTTGGATGAGCTGACTACCTCAAGCTCTAAACCCTCAGAGGTACTAATCACACAGGTAGAGAAAGGGGCATTCTTCTTACCGAACCACATGATCTTTGTTTTAAGGGCAGAGAAAGCTTGTTGGACACTAAAAGCTTTGTTGTAGAGCATTTAACACAAAACCCAGGGAGGGGCCAGCTGAGTATAAGACTGTATCATCTGCATAGAAATGGATGAGAGAGTTTCCTACTGCCTGAGCTATGTTGTTGATGTAAATTGATAAGAACGTGGGGCCTAGGATTGAGCCTTGGGGTACTCCCTTGGTGACAGACAGTTGGAGAGACAGCAGATGTTCTGACTTTATACACGTTATGTTCTGA